>NC_037591.1:11253613-11558613 GCF_003073045.1 Pomacea canaliculata | reverse complement strand
GAAATAAAAATACAAATTTTACATAGAAATCATTTCATCTTCTGTGTTTGTGCCGTGCAGCTATACGCGAGTACATGTATGTGTGCATGTAGTTTTGTTTGCAAGTGCGTATCTGTACAGGTTATTGTCCCTAATGTACACACATTTGTTTGAGATCGCTTTTCCTTGCCTTTAAGCATTTCTTATAACACCTAAGCTCAAAATTATATTTACTCAATATGAGAGAGAAAAGACGGGGGCAAGGAGGGGGGTAGTGACAAAGTATTTTACAATTGTCACTAGACGTATCCCATCATTGACGAAGCGAGGAAAGTCACGATGTAAAGACCATTCTTAACCAGCGAAATGTGGCATAGAGTTTGCAAGTCTGGGAAAGCTATGTTTAGAAGTCACTGGAAATTAATTAATACAAATGATTGGAATTTGAGTCAACATGTTGAAACAAGCTCGAACTTGCTAGTGGATATATTACCCACAGTATGGACTGGTTAACGTTGACGTCTGAGGTTTGACACTTCGGCACCTTCCCCAATGAACAACTGCTTTAAATTCAACACATTTAACTACCATGTATAATTAAAAATACTATTACCATAGTTGTAACTATAATTTAATCAAAGTAAACAACTCTGAAGTCACTCTTAATTTAACAATATTTGTGCTCTATACCGATACTGGACAATTATTACAGATGCACGGCAAACAGAAGCGGTTTTTTAAATGCAGGTAGGTGGTAATACAGTTCCCTCTTTCTCACCTGGAGAAAAGCCGATTTAAGACGGTAGTTATGTCGGTATACGGTGCCATGTTAACACTAGTTCTGCCATCCTCCATCCTTGGTCAGTGTAAGGTTATCCACGTAGCTTATGTAAACGTTAGGATCGGGTATGAATCCCTTAAAACTCAGAGGATCGAATTTGAGCTTTGTCATTTCTGATGGAATGATGCATGTTGTTCTTAAGTATTTTTATTGTTGATCTTACACTGTCAAGATTGATATGAGTTTTTAAGCATAGAGGTATGAGTTTAAAACGCCCACTCCTATATTTGACGAATAACTTTTCTGATGTTTTGCCTTTCCCACGTAAAATTATTTTTGTAATGTATAATTATCTTTTCCTTTGTAAATCTTTTACATAAATATCTTTCTGGTTTGTAACACGTTAGTTTCGCTCGAAAATTTCCAATGCAACATTATAGACAACAACGCATAAACATAATTTTTAGATGGTCGTTTTCCTCCGTTATTTACAGGTGGCCAGGGACTGTACAGGGCACAGAACGAAGCTCTTATGAAAGACAGACAAACCTTTCGAGAGAAGCTACAAGAATTCCCCAACCTTTTTCAGCTCAAAGATTACTCTGAACTGACAATGGAACGCAAGCAGAATATGTTAGACCGGCTAAAATCAGAAATAATTGACGAGAGTAACTATCACACACCAAAAGAGGTCACGTGCATCTCTAATCTCATCGCCTTTCTCTTGTTTCTTACAAAAGACGTTGAGAAAGCAGTCGAAGAGACAAACAAAGTTTTGACATCTCCAGATAATGACACTAATGTTGTAGCTTTGGCTAACATGGCTGTTATGACTTGGGAAAGAGGGAAAAGAGTAGAAGGAGAAAAAATGTTAAAAAAATTACAAGAACTCCGTAATCTGGAGAACTTTCAACAAAAGGTAACTGATGCTAAAGGTGAGATGGCGTACAGCTACTCCAGGATGGGGATGACTTTTGCAGCACTGGCGGTAGACACGTTTGAAGAAGTCGTCCAGAGCAGACCCCTCGACTACACATGGAAGTTAGGCCTGGCACTCGTTCTGAGGCGTTTCACACACATTAATTACAGAATGCACTTTCGTATATCTTCTGATTTAACATCGCAGAGGTCTCTGAGAGCCTTTGACCTTCTCTTGGAAATCAGGAACAGCGACGCTCCAGAAGGGCAAAGAGCACAGGCTCTGGTTGAGCTTGGCATGCTTCTGGAACAGTGGTGGAATGCTGAGATGTCGAGTGTCATAGAAAGGGCCAAAGAAAAAGGTATAACTGCTGAAAAGTGTTACGAAGAAGCTGTCCAGCTAGCCCCAGAAGATGTTTATGTGCTCGCAAAGTGCGGAAAATTTTTTAAAATTAAAAATAAACTAGACAAATCTCGAGAAATACTTGAGCGCGCCATCGCAATCAGACCAACAACAACTGCCCATCATTACCTCGGGAACACATTTGTGAGAATGGCCATCTGGCAACAGAAAAATCAGTCAAAACAGTTTGACAGAAAAACTAATATCACAGATCCCAGTCACCAGGAACTTTCAAACAGGATGCAGAGAATGGCCGTTGAGGAGCCTCATTCCAGTCAGCAAGCTAATACTGAGGCAACTGCAGCGTACGTACGCATTATAAAATCGCCAAAAAGGCTACTCTCAATGTCACTTGATCAGTACGTTGAGAAGGCATTGTATCATTTTGAAGAGTCCATAAGATTATCTTGCAAGGAAAATTCTCCAGCTGTCTATGATCTAGGACTATTGTATGTGTCACTTGGTGACGATGACAAGGCTTTAGACCAGTTCTATACACTCATTAACGAGACGGGATCTCGAGCTAGCCCAGTACAAATTATTAATGCGCATGAGCAGTCTGGCTTCCTCCTCTTGAAAAAAAGTTCTAGTGCTAACGACGAAAATGATAAAGAAAATTACGCCTCCGAGGCCTGCAGGCTGCTTCAAGATGCTCTACAGATGCAGTGTCAGGTTGTGTCGTCACTTCCGGATACCGTTCCGAACTTTAAAACCCTCTGGCCTTCATTTTATGAACTTTGCAATGCAGCTAAAACTAGTTCATCGCCAGACCGTCAAATGAAGGAGATGGCTAAACTCTTTGAAATGATTAAGAACTATGCAGAATGCCTCGATGTTTTGGACGAGATGTCTAAATTTAGTCCCCAGGAAACAGTTGATCCTGAGTTTCTAGAGCAACGGCTAAACTGTTACGTTAACCTCAAGCGTTATGACGATGCCCTTCTCTTCCTCAGCATGCTGGAAACAACCAAGGAAGAAGAACTAGTTCGTCAGTGGTCCGATCCCCACCTTGCAAAACGAGTTCGTGTTATGGCTGCAAGGGAAAAGCTTTTAAAAACTGGGGCTCCACCATCTGCTTCTATTGATGACAAAACGATAAAGAGATGCTTTGTCCAGGTAATTCAATCCGATTTCTCCCAAACTGACGAAGAGACACAAAGGAAGTACGTAGACGATGGTTGCAGCGAAAATCTGGAGAGGAAATGGTGGCACGTGATGATCCTTCATGACCTCTATGACGATGATATGAAAGCCAAAGGTCTGACTATCAAGAACATTTTACAAAACGTGTGCGGACTGCGTGTCACGTGCATGTCAGACGATGATGACGTCAGACCTTATGACCATGAGCTCTGGACTATCCACGAGAACGCTGAAAAATCTCAGATTTTCTTGGTACTCTGTGGCACCAAAGATTTTTCCGACGAGTTTTACGAAAATTTCCTTCAGGTGCTTCCTGAAATGTGTTCTGGGGACACCACACGCAAGCCGATTCTTGCTTTGCAGCTCGACAACGTTCCTCGTCCTAAGAAGCTTCATCCTCATCGTTGGTTCCAATGTCCACCTTCTCTCTTTGGAACTCCTGACCTTTACACTCCAGAACTGATCGACGACATCTGCAACCTGTTTTGTTTCTTAGCCGACATAACTATTGACATTGAGTAATCTCTCTGAAATATCTTGTGTATAACTCACCTGGAAAGGCACTTTATTCTTTGCAAACTGACAAAACCTGGCTGCAGAAGAATATTTGCTCACCGCTCGTCACCGGTCTCTTGATCTCTACACTACCATCATCTTTTGTTTTATAGCCAACAGTGTTGAAACAAGAGCTTAAGTGAAACACAAGACCTCTAAAGTGATAAATATGATTTTTTTTGTGAGGGAAAAGCTTAGGAATTTAGGAATAGCATATAAAAGGGTTGACTGTATTTATATTGACAGTCATAGGATTTATTTTTATAGAATCGTTATAATGTGTTTGTATAATGGATAACAAACCAAAAATTATTTTTTTCTGTTTTTCTTTACATCTCAAAGAGTGTGATTTTTTTTTATCAATGTAGTTCAGAGACATGCAACATAAGCAAATATTATTATTTATACTCGCATTATAAAATGTAAATACACTTAAGGGACAAGAAATAGTTTGATGTTAAGAGCAGACAAAGCCAAAAGAAACAAGCTGCTCATGATGATACTTTAGACCCTGATCCATCGATACAAAATGTTTAACCACCTACCAAGAACCACAAAATATACTTCTACAACCATACAAGTCATGCTGTCTTGGCACTAAAGCATAGGGAGGTGTCAGAATAAATACAGAAATTTATTCTAAAACATTTAGGTATTCGTATGGTTGTGTCCAGTAAAGGGAGAGCATCTTTGCTTAAACCTCCCACTTGGGTAAAAAAATAATTTCCCCAAACGAAGTAAATTTTCCAAAATGCTAGCAGATTACATGTTTGGAAATTAGTTCATTGTAATCTGAGAAATATTTTAACACAGAACAGAATGTAGTTTCGAAAACGTTAGGGATAAGGATTTTATCTTTCCAAATTTTGACATTTGAACTGTTTCTGCGCGCGGGGAGAGTAGAGAGCATATAATAGTATAGTGATTACATTACACAGTGTCTTCAAAGAAATATTCGTTTAAGGTGTAGCACATTAGTAGACCATGCTTAATTACTTTAATCTACATTTGGCAGTTGGTATAATTAAAACTGCTTGTATTGCGTGTCTTTATTACAATAATAATTGCAGTGTACTGTTACAAGTTTTGACTTGAAAAACTATTGGTGTTCAGCAAATTGATTAATAGAAGTGGTTTGTATTTGTGTTTGTAAACAGTCTTGGTCAGATTTCCAGTTTGTAATTGTAAAATTAGTGTTGCTTTGATCTCATTTCACCTCTGAGAAATAGAATTAATTAAAGAGAATGATACCCCAAACTGGTATTCTACACTGGAAATAACATAGCGTCAACGCTGTCTACAATTGTAGGTGATACAGACTGACAATCAGAAAAACATGTTGCAGAGTCAACCTATAGTATACAACGTGTATTTAACCTGTAAAGAAAGCTGATTCTGTAAGTCCAAAGTAAATCAACTAAAGAGCTTCGAACTTGATTTTTTGTGTGTCAAGTAATACATTTTATCTGAAAAGCTGCCAACAGCTACTGAAAATGACGATAAACAAGGACCCAGCACCCTTTGCCCAAAACTAAAACATTTGTTATCTAAGAATCTTAAGAGAGCTAGTAACTAGATACACTATCGGAGCCAAAAACTGCAGAAGGCCTACAGACCTCAAGAGGACAAGAGCGACGCAGAAAAAAAAATTAATAGAAGATCTGCACCATTTTGTGCCAGTTTCTGCTGCTACATTTGTAGAAACTTAGCTGTAAGTCTGTATTTTATGTGCTTTTTTTTGTTCTCTATTTATGTGTGTACAAATATTTCTCTAGATATTTTTAAACGCATTGTACTATTAATCTCTAAAATCAGGTGGGTGACCATTTTGTGTGTGAATGTGACTTTTATGTGTAAGATTTGTATAATTTCCTAAATGTAATTGGTGGACACAGTTTCTGTTGACTAGTACATTCATATCTCAGTGATGTTTGTTTACTGATTTCTCTCTCTCTTTCTCTGTCCTATTATTTGCTTATCACTTAGTCTGCTTTTTAAGGTAGTACAGTGCTCTTGGCAATTCTAACAATGCCAGAGTCATAACAGATGTCAAAGTAAGAGATAAATGACCAAATCAAAACTAAAATTTTAAAGTGTCTGGTTATTTCATTAGGCAAACTAGGCAAAAAATAATTACAACGGCAGACAAGTATTCAACTACATCAAACAACAAAAATATACATACCCAGACAAAATAAACTTGCATGATTTCATATATGTTTACATGGATAAGTGGGAGCTATGAAGGTCACTAATAGTAAATGTTCAGCCTCAACATGCTTTAGCTGAGACAGGTAACAACTTGCCAATCTAACATAATGTTTGATCAAGGAAATAGGCCAGTCAATGATGTTCATAATCTAATGCTATTTATGTCGGTCTAGTCATTGTGGCTCATTGCCAGCAAAGATATCACTCCTGACAGGCAGAGAGAGGGAAGTGCCGCAGTCACTATTATTCCGGTCTTCTATCTTTTCTGCAGCCGGGCCGTCAAAATGTATACAGGTAAGACATGAGAGTTATTCAACCTAGTTTTGTTAATTTTCTCAGCATACGGATAGGCAATATAAATTTATTCACTTAAGCTTAAGATATGATTTTGTTACTTTTAGCTTCTGCATCATTGTTGTTTTTGTTGTTCCTTTAGGTGCAATATGTCACGCATGTGTCAGAAACAGCCCTGTTAACCAATTAAACTAAAGATTGTGGATCCTGTTTTGACGTTTTTGTTCAATCATGTATCTTCTAAGATAGTTAAACCGAAAGCGAAAGTAGAGAGGATATTGAAAAGCATACAGGCAGTTATGTATAATTAGCAGTCCACGTTACCATGGCTGTAAACATGATTTAAGCAAATTGCTGTTTTAAGTAAACTACACTGGAGCCAATCTTAAGAATATTTACACTGCATACCGATACTGTAAAGTAATTATAATAGATGCACACCAAAAAAAGAAGCTTTTACTTTAAATTACTTGATAGCCAGGCGGTAGTGCAATGTATTCTTTACTATCTTGAGCTGAGACGTTGGTTATGCTGGGAAACAGGACCCTGATATTTTCCTTCCTAGGTCAGTGTAGGGTTGTCTCAAAAAACCCTATACGGCGTGAAAGGCGCGGTACAAATTACTCTTATTTTTTATTATAAAGAAAGCTTATTGAATACACACCAAATATACCCCAGTATATATGTACATAAGCACAACATGTACATTTAAAATACCACAGTCATTTAACAGTATGTGACTCAGCAAAACAGACCGTCCATGGTAATGTACACAAGGTCTTTTACTAAGAACACCCCCACCCACGTTGCACCCACACATGTAAGAAAGCCTAACAAAGTTCTTTCCAAGAAATGCAGTGTTACACCTTACCCTGACATGCTAGTGGAGTTATTTATTATATGAAAAATTATATGGCTAGAAGTCTAAAAATGATTCACTATTGGTTAAGTATGACAAGCTTGTCTGGAACAGGGATAAACTGTCATATTTTTATGACAGTCCTTCATCAGAAAAAGTAAACAAATGTCTTAGTGAATCTCTAGGTTTAGTCCCCGATATAATATAGATTCAGCATTGAGCCAGTTAAATAATGGCCTTGAATTTGTAGGCTCTTGCATGAAGACTGCTATTCATGCCAGAAATTAAACAAAAATATGGTTTGACCTGGAGTGTAAACAAAATACAAACATGGTATTCAAAATATCAAAGACTTTCTGTAGGTGTCACTCAGAAATAGGTTTAACATTTACTTTAAACTTTAAAAAAATGTGTATAAACATAATACTCGAAACTTTCAGTTTACCAGATGTTGATAAAGAGACCATTGCATGGTCCTCAAATTCTTTACATTGCATTGACATTGCTTGGTTAAATTTTTAAAATTTTGTATCTGTTTTTCAAGATTTTTATGAATGAATGGACTGAGGGTTTGTCTTTTTTATTTTGCATGAGTTAAATATATTGTTTAGCAAGCAGTAATATCAAGTCAAAGGTTGCATCAGTATTAAAATTATTCAAACACCTAAAGAGTGTAAGGTGTTCACAAAAGCTTGTTTGCTCAGAGTTTTTTATCTGTTGTTCTAAAGCATTCCAGAATCTTTGGACTGTCGTACATTTCCAAAACTATGCTGGATATTATCTTTTTCATCTCAACAATAATCACAGAGTTAATCTTGTTCTATTCCCATGTTTACCAGTGTTACTTTTGTATCTAAAATTCTGTGAATTCATCTAATGTGTAGCCATCTTAGCTTTCTATATTTAATTTGTGTAATCTTGTTGAAGATACCATTTGATATTTCTCACCAATTTAAATTCTCATTTATCATAGCAGTTTGGTTTATCACAGTACCATCTTGCTCTTTTTTAAATAGAATAAATTATTTGTAGAGCTTTATTGATGTCATTGTGGTAATCCATTTCATTTGTTAGATTTTGATGGTCAGCACCTGTGTATTTCTTGTATACATTCCACGTAGGAAACAAAATTTAAGTAGAGTTTATGTGTAAAAGCCTGATATGAAAGGAAATTGCCCTTTCTTTCAGTAAATGTTTTATTGCATATATTTCTTTGTCTAAGCATCTTCTATAGAGAACTATTTTATTGTCTATATTAGTATTTTCCCTGCAGAAGATAGGTTCATTTAACATTTCATCTACTTTATCCGCAGAAATATGTTTAGCTAATTCATTATATGATTTAAAATCATCAGTCCAAAAGTAATTTGTTTCAAGAAATAAACCAATTGATGAGCCCACTTTCTCTAAAAATAACTTTGATCTTTTGCATTTCTCATGTATAAATATCTTTCTGTTGCACAATTATCATTTCCTTTGTATAATCTTTTAAATATATTCTTAGCTTTATGTGTTTTTTCAAATATTGCTGTGCTGCAAAAATTTCTAAAATAAAGTTATATGTCATAATAGAAAAGTAAGTATTAGTAGTATTTTTAGGTGATACACTGTCATTAATTATTTACAGGTGGCCAGTCACTGTGCAAGGCACAGAACGAAGCTCTTATAAGAGACAGGCGAATCTTCGTGGAGAAGCTACAAGAATTCCCACATCTTTTTCAGCTCGAAGATTACTTTAAACTAACACTGGAACGAAAGAAGAACATTTTAGATAGGCTAAATTCGGAAAGAATAAATGGCAGTAATTATCACGAACCAAAAGAGGTCACATGCATCTCTAATTTCATCGCCTTTCTCTTGTTTCTGACAAAAGATGTTGAGACAGCAGTCGATGAGACTGAAAAAGTGTTGGGAACACCGAACAATGACACTAATATTGTAGCTTTGGCCAACATGGCTGTAATGAAGTGGGAAATGGGGAAGAGGGTGGAAGGAGAAACCTTTGTTAAAAAATTGGAGGAACTCCGTGGGCAGAGGAACTTTGAAGACAAGGTGATAGACGCTAAAGCTGAGATGGCCTACTGTTACTCCAGAATGGGGATGTCCTTTGCACCTAAAGCAGAAGACACTTTTGAAGAAGTCGTAAAGGCCAAGCCACACAACTACTTCTGGAAGTTTCGCCTGGCACTCGTTCTTAGGCGTTTCACACACTTTAATTTCAGAATGCACTTTGGTATATCTTCTGATTTAACATCTCAGAGGTCTCTGAGAGCCTTTGACCTTCTCTTGGAAATCAGTAACAGCGACGCTCCAGAAGTACAAAGAGCACAGGCTCTGGTTGAACTTGGCATGCTTCTGGAACAAGGGTGGAACGTTGACCTCTCGAGTGTCGTAAAAAAGGGAAAGAAAAAAGGTTTAACTGCTGGACAGTGCTACGAAAAAGCTCTCCAGCTAGCACCAGCAGATGTTTATGTGCTTCTAAGATGTGGGAGATTTTTCGAACTTCAAGACAAGCTGGATCAGTCTCGAGAAGTACTTGAGCGCGCCATCGCAATCAGACCAACAACAACTGCCCATCATTACCTCGGGAACACATTTAGAAAAATGGCCGTTTGTGAACAGAAGATTCCGTCAGCACAGGTTCACGAAGAAACCAGCAACATAGATTCCAGTGAGTACGAACGTTTGAACAGGATGACGATAACAGAATGTAACGAGCCTCATTCCACTCAGCAAACTAATACTGAGACAACGGCAGCGTACCTGCACATAATACGTTCGCCAAAACAGCCACACTCACTAAAGCGTGATCAGTACGTTGAGAAGGCATTGGATCATTTTGAAAAGTCTATAAAATTGTCTTGCAAGGAAAATTCTCCAGCTGTCTATGATCTAGGACTATTGTATGTGTCACTTGGTGAAGATGACAAGGCTTTAGACCAGTTCTCTATACTCATTAAGGAGATGCAATCTCGAGCTAGCCCATTACAAATTATTAATGCCCACGAGCAGTCTGGACTCCTCTACATGAAGAAAAGTTCTAGTGCTAACGACGAAAAGAAAAAAGAAGATTATGCCACTGAGGGCCGCAGGCTGCTGGAAGGCGCTCTACAGATGCAGTGTCAGGTTGTGTTGTCACTTCCGGATACCGTTCCTGACTTTAAAACTCTCTGGCCTTCATTCTATGAACTTTGCAATGCAGGTAAAACCAGGTCATCGCCCCATTGTCAAATGAAAGAGTTGGCTAAACTCTTTGAAATGATTAAGGATTATGCTAAATGCCTCGATGTTTTGGACGAAATGTCTAAATTTAGTCCCCAGGAAACAGCTGATCCTGAGTTTCTAGAGCAACGACTAAACTGTTACGTTAACCTCAAGCGTTATGACGATGCCCTTCTCTTCCTCAGCATGCTGGAAACAACCAAGGAAGAAGAACTAGTTCGTCAGTGGTCAGATCCCCACCTTGCAAAACGAGTTCGTGTTATGGCTGCCAGAGAAAAGCTTTTAAAAAATGGGGCTCCACCATCTGCTTCTATTGATGACAAAACAATAAAGAGATGCTTTGTCCAGGTAATTCAATCCGAATTCTCCCAAACTGACGAAGAGACACAAAGGAAGTACGTAGACGATGGTTGCAGCGAAAATCTGGAGAGGAAATGGTGGCACGTGATGATCCTTCATGACCTCTATGACGATGATATGAAAGCTAAAGGTCTGACTATCAAGAAAATTTTACAAAACGTGTGCGGACTGCGTGTCACGTGCATGTCAGACGATGATGACGTCAGACCTTATGACCATGAGCTCTGGACTATCCACGAGAACGCTGAAAAATCTCAGATTTTCTTGGTACTCTGTGGCACCAAAGATTTTTCCGATGAGTTTTGCGACAATTTCCTGCATGTGCTTCCTGAAATGTGTTCTGGGGACACCACATGCAAGCCGA
Organism: Pomacea canaliculata; assembly: GCF_003073045.1. Classification (NCBI taxonomy): domain Eukaryota; kingdom Metazoa; phylum Mollusca; class Gastropoda; order Architaenioglossa; family Ampullariidae; genus Pomacea; species Pomacea canaliculata. Next base: position 11,547,524 of record NC_037591.1, on the reverse strand, counting down.
TTCTTGCTTTGCAGCTCGACAATGTTCCGCGTCCTAAGAAGCTTCATCCTCATCGTTGGTTCCAATGTCCACCTTCTCTCTTTGGTACTCTTGACCTTTACACTCCAAAACTGATCGACGACATCTGCAACCTGTTTTGTTTTATAGTTGACATAACTATCGACACTGAGTAATCTCTCTGAAATATAGCGTGTATAACTCATCTGGAAAGGCACTTTATTTTTGCAAACTGCAATCTGTTTTGTTTTCTAGTCGACATTAACCAATCTCTCTGAAATATCGAGTTTATAAAATATGTGTTAAAGGAACTTTTTCTTTACAAACTTACAAAGCATGGTGACAGAAGAATCTTTGCTAAGCGCTCGTCAGTGGTCTCTTGATCTCTACACTCACAGCATCTTCTGTTTCACAGCCAACATCTTGGACGGTGTTGAAACAAGGACTGAAGTCGGATCATAAGAGTTCTAATGTGATAAATATTTATTCATATTTATTTATTATATTTATATTCACAGTAATATGTTTGTTTCGTACAATCACTTTTAACAGGCAAACACTATTATTATAATCTTTTTATGAAATGTTAATATACTTTAGGAACAAGAAAGAGTTTTATGCTAAGAGCAAAGTTCAAAAGAAACAAACTGTTTATTATGTTACTTTAGACGCTGATCCATCAATACAAAATGTTTAAACACCTACCAAGAGTCACACAATATACTTCTACAACCATACAAGTCATGCTGTCTTGGCATAAAACAAAGGGGGTGTCAGAATAAATGTATAAATTTATTTTATTCTAAAACATTTAGGTATTAGTATATTTATATCCAATAAAGGAAGAGCAACGCTCTGAATTCAATTGATTAAATATTCACTGAAACCTCTCACTTATGTAACAAAGTGGTTTCCCAAGTAAAATAAATATTCCAAAATACTAGTGAATCACATGTTGGAAATGGGCTTATTGTAATCAGAACTATTTTAACACAGACCAGAATTGATTTGGAAAAAGTTGAGGAGAAGGATTATATCTTTCCAAATGTCCGTGTCAAATGTTTCTGCTCGCGGAGAAAAGAAATATAATAACAGTGATTATATTACACAGTGTCTTCAAAGTCATATTGTTTGAAGGTCTAGGACATTAGTAGACCATCCTTAATAACCGTAACCTATATTTGACATTGGTTTGTTTAAAAATTCATGTACTGCGTGTTATAATTAAAATATTTGTAATCTATTGTTACAGGTTTTGACTTGAAAAACTGTTGGTGTTCAGCAAAAAAGATTAATAAAGGTGTTTTATATTTGTGTTTTTAAACAGTTTGATCAAATTTCCAGTTTTCTATCACTAGTTAATTAAAAACTTAAGTGTTGCTTTCATCTCATTTCCCCTCTGAGAAATAAAATTAATAAAAGATAATTATACCCAAAGTTGGTATTCTACATTGGATATAACATAACAGAAACACTGTCTACAATTGTAGGTGATACAGACTGACAATCAGAAAAAACACGTTCCATGGTTAGCATTGTGTATTGGCATATTAATATGTTTTAGCATAATTATTATATATACAATATGAATTTAACGTATAAAGAAAATTCTGTACAGATTAAATCAGCGAAAGAACTTTTATGTCAAGTAATACATTTTCATCTTAAAAGTCGTCAAGATGCTAGCTTAAACTTCTTTTTGTACTTTGTGTGTGCGGTTGATTCAACAATAATTTCCATGGGCTGTATTGAAGTTTTCTTTAATGTACAACATTTTTAGTGTACATTGTTTTGATGTGCATAACTGTATTCATTTAAGAGTTTATATATTTGTGAGTGGTTAGTAGATAAATATAGCTAGGGGAAAAGGATCGTCTATCTTCAAACTTATCACTAAATACACAAAAAATATGAAATTATAGGAAAATCAAGAAAAATATAGAAAAATGGAGAAACTATTTAATAAGAATGTCATGAATCTACAAGCTTTAATTCCAAATACATGTACTTTCTTCCTGTGAATATATTAATTTTGAATTATGAAACTTTACATAATAAATTGCCTGAATATTCGAGAAGATTGATGTAGTGTGTGTGTAAGAGAGAGTATGCAGTCGGTGTGCATGACAATTTGTAATTAATAATAAGGTAATTCTGCCTGAAAATAGTTATCAAGTTAACCAGCTGTTTGTAATGTCCGTCAGAACAAGTCACAACCATTTATTTATTATAATGTTGAGTGAGAGGTGCTCGGTGGGTATATATGACATTTCCGTTTTTAATAATTCAGAATCAGGTTGCTTAATGATAACCATTCATCAGACACTGTACACTATTCCTCAATTTAAGGACAACACAAGTTCAGACTGCGGACCTAAAGTTCTCGAGGAGTAACAAGGAATAAACTAAAACAAGTTCAGACATCTCGTAACAGCAATATCTTTTTGTTAGTAATCATTAGACCCTACTGAAGATCACGGTAAACAAAAACACAGCAGCCTTTGCCCAGAAATATTAAGAGAGCTAGGAACAAGATATACTATCGGAACCAAAGACTGGAAAAGGCCTACAGACCTCAAGAGGACAAGAGTGATGCAGAAGGAAAAAGAAAGTTTAATAGAACTTTATAACATACTGCTATTTATATCGGTCTAGTCATTGTGGATAATTGCATGCGAATTATATATCACTCCTGACAGTCGTATGCAGCAGTCACGTGATATCACTCCTGACAGGCAAAGGGAAGTGCAGCAGTCACCATTACTCTGGTTTTTTGTCTTTTCTTGTTGCAGCCGGGCCATCAAAATGGATACAGGTAAGATACCACAGCTATTCAACCTTATTGTGTTAATTTTCTAAGCATACGAATATACGATATAATTTTTATTCACTTAAGCTTAAGATATGATTTTGCTAGTTTTAGCTTCTGTATCATTGTTGTTTTTGTTGTTCCTTTAGGTGCAATATGTCACGCATGTGTCAGAAACAGCCCTGTTAACCAATTAAACTATAGATTATGGATCATGTTTTGAAGTTTTGTTCAAACATGTGTATCTTCTAAGATAGTTGAATCGAAAGCGAAAGTAGAGAGGATCTTGGGAAGCATACAGACGCCGCTGGGTGTGTCTTGTTCGACGGAGTATCCAGGAACGACTCCACAATGTAGGGCAGAGTAACACAGGTCGAGAAGATAAATCAAATTGGTGAAAAGAGTTGTAATTATTTATTTAATATACTTCGGAAATAAAAGTGTACATTAAAAAGAATTAAAATAAAATCAATAGAAGCCATTTTTCTTTATCTTTTGTGTGCACGCCGCACAGGCATGCAAAGACTTTAAAACTGTAAGTGTTTGTGTGTGTCACTTACTTGAGAAAAAAACAGCAAAAGGCAAAGGTAAAGATATCAGTACTTTATTGATAAAACAAAATGTGGCGATGTGTGTGTGTGTGCGGCTTTTTGCTGGGATCTATGTCAAACATTTTCACCTATACGAAGGTCTGACCGAGGCTATGTTAGAAAACTGTCTCTTCAGAGTATGTTTATTTTTGATACTTTTTCTCAGTTCTTAAATGTTTATGGTTCTCTAAATAAAAGAAAGAAAAGTAGAAAGCAGAGAAAATGGCGACTTACCGGTATGCAGAGCAAGCGTAATCTGAGATGGTTTCCTATGGGAGAAACCGAAAGATGAACACAAATAAAGGGAGAATAGTGAGTGAGCGAACTGGCATTCCCTTAAGTTTGTATCTCCCCTTCACTAGAAGCAGGTAGCGACATATCTTGTCTCCAATTTTGTTGTGTCTTATTTTCAGGTGAGCGGTCGCTGTACAAAAATCAGTGTGAAGAACTTGTAAAGGACAGACAAATCTTCCGGGAGAAGTTACAAGAGTTTCCGCACCTTTTTAAACTGAAGGATTATTCCGATGTGACACTGGAACGAAAGCAATTTATGGTAGATAAATTAAAATCAGAAAGAACAGATGATGGTAATTATCGTACACCAGTAGAGACTATATGCATCTCTAATCTCATCGCCTTTCTCTCGTTTCTGACAAAAGATGTTGAGACAGCAGTCGATGAGACTGAAAAAGTGTTGGCTACACCAAACAATGACACTAACATAGTAGCTTTGGCCAACATGGCTATAATGAAGTGGGAAATGGGGAAGAGGGTGGAGGGAGAAACCTTTGTTAAAAAATTGGAGGAACTCCGTGGGCAGAGGAACTTTGAAGACAAGGTGACAGACGCTAAAGCTGAGATGGCCTACTGCTACTCCAGAATGGGGATGTCCTTCGCGTCATTGGCGGTGGACATTTTTGAAGAAGTCGTAACTGTCAGACCACACGATTACACTTGGAAATTAGGCCTAGCGCTCGTTTTGAGGCGTTTCACACACACTAATTACAGAATGTACTTTGGAATGTCTTCTGATTTAACCTCAAAGCGATCGCTGAGAGCCTTTGACCTTCTCTTTGAGATCAGGAACAGCGACGCTCCAGAAGGGCAAAGAGCACAGGCTCTGGTTGAGCTTGGCGTGCTTCTGGACCAATGGTGGAATGCTGACCTCTCGAGAGTACTGAAAAAGGCAAAAGAAAAAGGTTTAACTGCTACACACTGTTACGAAGAAGCTGTTAGTTTAGGACCAGCAGATGTTCATGTGCTTGTGAAGTGTGGGAAATTTTTTAAAAATAAAAATAAATTGGGAAAATCTCGAGAAATACTTGAGCGCGCCATCGCAATCAGACCAACAACAACTGCCCATCATTACCTCGGGAACACATTTATAAAAATGGCCGTTTCCCATCAAAAACAGTGTCAACAAGAAAGCACTAGAAGACAGACACATTCCGTTGGACGTAGACTTTCAAATATGACTGTGAGCGAAACCAACCGTACACATGTCAGCCAGAGTCCTGCTGCTAGTGCGACCTCGGCATACAGAAGCATTTTAAAATCGCCAAGAAGGCTACCCTCATTAACACGTGATGACATGTACGTTAAAGACGCACTTCATCATTTTCAAGAGTCAATAAGATTGTCCCACAAGGAAAATTCTTCGGCTGTGTATGATCTAGGTCTTTTGTTTACGTCTCTTGGGAACGACGATAAAGCTCTTGACTTATTCTTTACACTCATTAACGAGCAAGAGTCACGTGGAAGCCCTCTGCAAATTATTAATGCGTATGAACAGGCTGGTCTCATTCACATGAGAAAAAGTGTAAGGGCCGGGGACGATAATGCTGCCGAGGGCTGCAGACTGCTTCAAACCGCTCTGCAGTTGCAGTGTCAGGCTGGGCCGTCACTTCCCACTGGTAACCCTGATTTCAAAACTCTCTGGCCTTCGTTTTACGAACTCTGTAACGCCGCCAGAAACAAAGATTCTAGATATCTTCGTTTCAAACTCTTTGAAATGGTAAACAACTACGCAGAATGCCTCAACGTCTTGGACGAGATGTCTAAATTTAGTCACAAGGAAGCGGTTGATCCTAAGTTTCTGGAGAAACGGCTTATCTGCTACGTTAACCTCGAGCGTTACGACGACGCCCTACTATTCTTGAGCCTACTAGAGGTAACAGAAGAAAGAGAAATAATTCTCCAGTGGTCAGATCCAGACCTTCCAAGACGTGTTCGTATCATGGCTGCCAAGAAAATGCTTTTGAACATAAATGATACACGATTTGGTACCACTGAGGACAAGGTGATAAAGAAATGTTTTTTGCAAGCGATTACAGCGAAATCCTCCCAGTCGGATGAAGAGACTCAAAGGGAGTACGTGGACAATGGTTGGGACGAAGATCTGGAGCCTAAATGGTGGCATGTGATGATTCTTCATGACCTGGAGGACGACGACATGAAGGTTAAAGGTCTGGCAATTAAGAACATTTTACAAAACGTGTGTGGGCTGCGCGTCACGTGCATGTCAGACGACGATGACGTCAGACCGTATCACCCCGAGGTCTGGAAAATCCTCGAAAATGCTGAAAAATCCCAGATTCTCGTAGTACTCTGTGGCACTAAAACGTTTTCAGATGACTTTTGTAACAATTTCTTGCAGGTGCTTCCTGAAGTTCGTTCTTCTGGGAACAGCACGCGCAAAGCTCTTCTTGCTTTGCAAATTGAGAACGCTCATCAACCAAAGAATTTGCATCCTGATCGCTGGTTCCAGTGTTCGCCTACTTTGTACGGAACTTTTGAAGTCTACACTCCAGAACTAATCAGTGATATTTGCAAACTATTTTGTTTCTTAGCGAACATATCTGTTTGAAAGTCTTGCTTTACGCTTGAAACATGATATACGCAGTTGTGGAATATACGACCTCTAATGTGAGATAGATGATGTAATTTTTAAAAGGAATACTTTGGAAAGTTTAGAAAAGATGTGTAACAGAATGTAAAAAAAAAAAGGTTGCATTCACTTTCGTAAAATGGGGTTGATCCATTACAGTACTTTGTTTAAACGCGCGTGTCATGGTTTAGAAACACCAAAATCTTCTAATGAGAATCTGTTATCAAACATTTCAATCAGTGCCTTTGCCCTCCGTGTAAGACTGTTTTAAATAAGAGATGATGTATTGTGACAATCATACAGCCGTATTTACTGTGAGATCTTGCTGCTATACTTTGATGCTGTATGTGTGTATATGTCGTGCTCTTTTTTTGTGTTTTGGTCTCTATATGTACACTATGTTTATTTTGAATATATATTTCTTTATTTGTGTATTTTTGTTTGCCTGTAAAGGGAAATATGATATGAAATGTGAAATCTTATTATGATTATTAACTTGAAATCAAGATTCATTTTACCGCAAAATATTGTCTTCTAAATTGAATTTTTTAAAACGGATTAATATGGTAGCTGAAATAATGTAGATTCTTACCACTACAACAATGATTGTGTATTGTGCATTTCGTGGGGTATTTTTTGAGTTCAAGCTCACAGATATGAGAGATGCATTGGACTTTTGTCGTCAGACAATTTTTCACTTGTTCGATAAAATGAATTTTTTGCTTAAACATAGCGTTGTTAATTAATATCACTACAACAAGAGCGAAAGTATTTTGATTGTCCTATTCACCTTCATTATTTGTTATGATTGTCTCACAATGTAATATACTATATCCTTTTTGTACCTTTAATGATCGCCATTAAGATGTATATTGAATGTATTCAGTTAATAATACTCATTGGAAGCTAGAGTTATTATTTATTCTATAAGCTAGCAAAGTGAAGGCAATTAAAATTATGTACACATAATCAACAATATTGTTTCGTTTTTCTTTCCCTTAATTTGTTTTAAAAGACAGAAAGGTATCATTTAACCTTAAAAGCTGTTTTAGTTACTTTGAGATTCACCCAAACCAAGTTTGATTGTTGATCGGCATCCATTTCCACCTCTTCCCCTAATCCACCTCAGGTTGCTCATGGCTCCCTTCCATAGGTGGTCTTCACATTCACTGACCTGCCGCTCGGCTAGGGGACGACAAACAGTAAGAACCTACTTTTGTCAGGATAGTATGTGTGGAAAGTATAGTACAAGGGACTTCTACTGTGAAAAGATATATATGCTTAAGTAGCTTGTGGGATAAGGGATTCTCTTGTAAGCCCAGAGCTGTGTTTAACTATTTTCTTCGTGATCTTAGAGAAAAAGGTTTACAAACCATAGGGAAAGAAGCAGTGCAAATCCACCGAAATAATACTTTGAAGACTCTCAACTGTTCGTCATCCTTCATGATCACAAATCCAAATACTTTCATATATGGTTTTAGTGTATTTTTTCCGAGTTCTCTTGTACACGTTGCCTTCGCCAGAAAAAAAAAGTTCAGAGCCCGACAACACGCAATGTTACAAGTAGCCACAGCCACAAATCATGACAGGCTGTAGCACAGGAGAATGCTTAAAGTTGTAAATTAAGGACAATGTGAAAAATAAAAAGTTTAGCCTGTTATAAATTTATTGGCACAACCATTATTATTGTCCACGCTGTAGGGTAACACCCTACCAATTTGTGCTCCACTTGATGGAAGCGCGATTGTACTCCCAGAGCCTGTCTCCAGCCACGCTCCTCACGTGACCCCTACGTGATGCCACCCTGGTAACAACGAGGCGGACAACAGAGCAATAATCTGAGACTTAACCTAAGCCTAGCATGAGTCGTGAGTCGTGAGTATGACATACAAGGTCCTCACAGTCCAAATAATCATCGCTCCTCTACTATCATCCCTTCGCCGAGCCCTTCATACATCACTGACAGGTGTAAATGCTCTTTCAATAACTTATTTCTCCTACAACCGAGCTCAAAATATTCAGAACAACTCAGTATTGACCATCTAAAATTAGACAGGAATTTTGATTGACCTCCAATGATTCATTATGAATCGTAAATAATGCGATTCACAGTTCTTTCATCCACTACATGACAGCCTTGTAGTCATAGGCACTTTAAGGAGCCATTGGGCGACCGCTCTGCACCGTCGTTAACGTGAAACCTCTTGACTTATCTATTTTGATCTGTCTAGTCATAGTGACTTGTTTTCGGCAGACGACACCCTACTTACTTAGCTGAAAGGACAGCAGAGCAGAACATACGTGCTTTAATTCCAGTCGTTTTTTTTTTACATGGTGGTTTGAAAGCTAAAATGGACATACGCCAGCAGAAAGGTAAGACAATGGTGTTAGGAAAATAAAACCGTCCTAGTTTTAATCTTCTTTTGTGGAATTTCACTATTCAAGCTCCACCTCTACAGTTTCATGCTTTCTCATAATAGAGGTAGTCTGCTTTAGCATTTAAAGGACATAGCAAGCTAATGGCAAGTTGTGCTTAGGGACTAGATTTGTATTCTTATTTTCTCTTCTTCAGTAAGGGTTGGTGTGTTTACAATCAAGGTAAAACATCATTCAGAGGCAGTACATGGAAGCCGTCATTAGTCCTTCATTCAGCGATGTCAATGTTTTCTTTCCATAAAATCAAAGGCATTTTCAGATCCAAATTTAATATTCCCGGGAGTTCTAAAGTCCCATATGAACATATTAGACGTCTGTGTTGTGGAAGGTGAATAAACTATTCCCAGAAAAATATATATTTCAATGTACAAATGTTAATATATTGTAGTGAACTTCATCCCGGATGTCAAGATATTACTTCATCAGTTCTGTTTTTATTCATGTACCACTGATTTGATAACAAGTAATAAAAAATGTTTATTGTCTTTTATCTGTAAAAATAAAAATGTCTTACACTGGGAGACCTCCTACCTAAACTCTCTTACCTTTTCAGACCTTCGTTAGTTAATTATTTACGTTTATTTACAGCACTTTTACCGTATTTATGTACATCTCTATACAATGAGAAACCATGCGTGATACCACTAGCTCTAGGTCTGCCTTCTAACAAAAGGTATTATAGTGTAACCGTACTGACCGGCACCTATCGCTAACACCCTAGCGCCAAATCAGTCCGTTCCTCTTTTGTCGGTCCAGGGGAGAGGACGGAAGTTCCCTAGGAGAATTTTCCTGTCTACGAAAATTCTGGCTCTCGTTAGTCGGGTGCGTCGCCTAGTTCTTACGTGCCTCGCGTTGTGTTCTTTTTTCTTCTATACCTATTTCTATACGCACCCGAGCTACAGCCGACCTAGGAGCCCACAAAAGACCCTGCTTTACACGTAAAGTGTCCTTTCAGTCGGTGCGTCAGTTTCGCCGGACCTTCTCGTGTGTTCTCTTCTGCTGTGTCACGCCTACATACACAGGGACAGTACACACACTAGCACTCGCTGACACTACACGCTCACACAAGTGCTACAGTTTAAGACATAGATTTATTTACAGAATATATACATCTACCAACAAAACAACTACCAAACTTAACCCTAATCCTAACCTTACCTAGCCAGACCTACCGCCTAACTCTGTGGGGTGGGACGCTGAGTGATGCGAGCCGCTATTTCCAGCGGACCACAGCGCCTTGCGGCACCGAGGTACTTCTCGTTAACTCAACTTCCTGGGGTGGGGACGAGAGAAAAGAGACTGAGGTCGCGAGCCGCTATCTCCAGCGGACCAGAGCGCCTTGTGGTACTAAGGTACTTCTCGCTAACTCAGTCTCAAGGTTCTCGGGGTGTCTCTGTCTCTCTCCGTGTGACTGTGTGGGCGCTGCCTTACGCCCGCTTTTTTTAAACAGGGCAGCTTGGGCACTACGTCACCCGCAGTTGCTGCCCTGTCTCGCGCTGTTGTTTCAATAGAGACAAAAATTTTAGAGTAAAAAGGTTGTGTACCTACAAAATTGAAAGTGGTTTGCAAGACCTACAAGGTATGAATTTATCTCCTAGGCTGGATTGACAGGGTGGCTACATGGACAAGATGGAGAAGAATAGAAACACTGATTTACTGTGCTGAAATTGTAAACTCGATCAATGGTGACATAATGAAAAGTAACGAAAAACATTCACTATAAAAAAGGCAGACCCCAGTGTCTTGGGCAGAGAATACGCAAGTTGGAGACTAGCTTTTGCTTTCTACCCTCCCCAACCAACGAATGTACTCAGAACATAGTTTCCACCGTGGCACCTTAATTAATGTACTGCTATACAAAATGTCAGTCCTACTATACGGAGCAGAAACGTGGAGGACGACCAAGGGCACAACGAAGAAGATCCAAACGTTTGTGAACCAGTGCCTGCGCAGAATCCTCAGAATTCACTGGCCAGAGAGGATAAGCAACACCGACCTGTGGCAGAGAACGAAACAACAGCCCATAGAGAGGAAATCCTGCGGAGAAGATGGGGTTGGCTAGGACACACCCTAAGGAAACCAACATCCAACGTCACAAGACATCGCTGACGTGGAACCCCCCAGGGAAAGAGAAAGCGAGGAAGGCCGAGAAACACCTGGAGACGGGACCTCGCCGCCGACACCAAGCTCACCGGATTTGGATGGGGTCAGCTGGTGACGGTAGCCCAGGACAGGAGGCGTTGGAGGGCGGTCGTCGATGGCCTATGCACCAGGAGGGGCGAAGGGCATAACTGAACTGATACAAAATGGCAAATTGGATCGAATCTACTAGCTATCCACAGCTTTTATTTTAAAATAGAAAACATATTGTTGATGAACGTTTTGCTTCCCCAGACGGACAACCCCAATAAGCAAATACAGTTACGGTGCCAAGATGGCGTGCCAGTGTCGGTGTTTTATGACACTAATAAAGTGCTCACCTGTAAGTGTATAGGTAGCCATAAGAATAGTGTGTCACTGCAATGACCGTAATAGTGACAGACGATCATACGGCGTGACCTTTAATGTGATGCTCTAACAAGAGCTGTCATTATGGAACCATATTTCTGTCTGCAAAAGTTAGGCCTTTCCACCAAAGATTGACAGTTAAGCTTCAATAAAAAAACATCTTACTCTCAACTACTTTTTTAAACTCAGAATTTTATTGACTTACGAAGATTTCATGAAATGACAAGGCTGCACCGCATATATATTGCTGGAATTATTTACGTGGGCGCGCAATAATCTTGTTTTTGACATAAGTGTTTATTATTAATATCTGTGTGTGTGTGTGTGTGTGTTTAAGCCTGCTCTTCATGTGTAAAGTGCTCTTTAAATCAACTTTTTTATTATTATTATTATTATTATTATTATTATTATTATTGCGACATTATATTTGCATACAATTACAATGCCGCCAGTGTTTTTGAAATTAAAAGAGTAACAGTTAATTGTCTTAACACGGGCTAAGGCTCTAATAGCGACAACAATTATTACAAGTAAAATATTAAATAGAGGTAGAGGAAATTATACTGTGTTCCCTACAAGAATGTTGCAATCTGAGATGGCATTTTGGTTGTCAGTGGATCTACAGTATACTTTACTATGGCTAAAATACTTTTATGGAATAACACAGAGACGTGTATGAAATGAAAATAATGGGAACTTCTGTTGGTTTGTTTGTGAACAGGTGAGCAATCGCTGTGTAAGACACAGAATATGGCTTCACAAAGAGATCAACAAAACTTCCAGGAGAAATTAAAAGATTTCCCTCACTTTTTCCAGTTACAAGGTTGTTCTGAGCTCAAGATGGAAAGAAAACTGAGCATTTTAAGTCGATTAGAATCAGAGAGAACTGATAAGAGTAATTATGTTACACCAGCGGAGGTCACAGCCATGAATAATGTCACCGCTTTTATCTTGTTTCTGACAAATGACAAAAACAAAGCGGTCAGAGAGACTGAAAAAGTTTTGACATCATTTAATAATGAAAACAATATTGTTGCTTTAGCAAACATGGCTGTAATTAAATGGAAAATGGGGGACAGGGCTCAGGGAGAAGAAATTCTTCAAAAATTAAATGGACTCCGTTCACAGGCGAATTTTGAAGAGAGAGTGATGGACGCTGAAGCTGAAATGGGATACTGTTATTCGAGACTGGGACTGCCCTTTGCATTACGTGCAGTGAGCAAATTTGAAAAAGTTGTCGAGGCAAGACCACTTGACTACACTTGGAAGTTAGGGCTGGCACTCACTTTAAGACGTTTGACACATATAAATTCACACAATGCACTCTCCAGTATCTTCAAAATTAAAGCACGAGAGGTCGATGAAAGCTTTCGACCTTCTGGTGGAAATTAGGAATAGCAACGCTCCACCAAGACAAAGAGCACAAGCTTTGGTCGAACTCGGTACATTATTAGAACAACATTGGAATACTGATCTCTCAGATGTCATGGAAAGGGCACAAGAAAAAGGTATAACTGATGAGCAGTGTTATGAAAAAGCTGTACAGCTAGCACCAACAGATATTCATGTGCTTGAGAAGTGTGGGAAATTTTTCCAAATGAAAAATAAATTAGACAGATCTCAAGAGTTACTTGAACGCTCTATTGAACTTAGACCAACAACAATAGCCCATCATTATCTCGGGAACACATTCATGAAAATGGCAAAATTACATCAAAAGGAACTATCGAAGAGAACGTCTGGAAAAGTAAGTTCATATCCTGTGGTGCAAGAAGAATTCATGCTAAATCAAGAGAGAGAAAGTGCTAAAAATAGAGATTACAGCATGCAAAGAGGAAGGAGTTGTTATTCATCTGCTGCGGCGTGCGTCTTTAAATCACCCAGAAAACTACTGCCACTGAGACGTGATCAGAAGTACGTGAAAGACGCACTACACCACTTTCAAGAGTCGATAAAGCTATCTTACAAGGAAAATACAAATGCTCTCTATGATCTAGGACTATTGTACATCTGTCTTGGCGAAGATGATGAGGCTCTTAACCTGTTTTACACTCATTAACGAAAAAGAATCACGCGCAAGCCCTCTACAGATTATTAGTGCATACGAACAGTCTGGTCTCATCCATATGAGAAAAAAGTCTAGGGATGAACATGACAAGGGCCGCAGGCTGCTGCAAACAGCTCTACAAATGCAATGTCAGGCTGCGTCATCCCTTCCCACTGGTTTGACTGATTTTACAACTCTCTGGCCTTCATTCTATGAACTTTGCAATGCAGCTAAAACCAGGTCATCACCAGACCGTCAAATGAAAGAGTTGGCTCAACTCTTTGAAATGGTTAAGGATCATGCCAAATGCCTTAATGTTTTGGAAGAGATGTCTAAATATACTCCCCAGCAAGCTATGGATGCTGAGTTTCTGGAGAAACAGCTAATCTACTACCTTAAACACGAACTTTATGACGACGCTCTGCTATTCCTCAGCATGCTGGAAACCTCTAAAGAAAAAGAACTAGTTCGTCAGTGGTCAGATCCAGACCTTCCAAGACGTGTTCGTGTTATGGCTGCCAAGAAAATGCTTTTGAACGTAAATGATACACTATTTGGCTCCACTGATGACAAAATGATAAAGAAATGTTTTCTGCAAGCGATTACAGCGAAATCCTCCCAGTCGGATGAAGAGACTCAAAGGAAGTACGTGGGCAATGGTTGGGACGAAGATCTGGAGCCTAAATGGTGGCATGTGATGATTCTTCATGACCTGGAGGACGACGACATGAAGGTTAAAGGTCTGGCGATTAAGGAAATTTTACAAAACGTGTGTGGGCTGCGCGTCACGTGCATGTCAGACGACGATGACTGCGAGATCTGGACACTCCTCGAAAATGCTGAAAAATCACAGATTCTCTTGGTACTCTGTGGCACCAAAGATTTTTCCGACGAGTTTTGCGATAATTTCCTTCAGGTGCTTCTTGGAGTGTGTTCTTCAGGGGATAGCATACCCAAATCATTTCTTGCTTTGCAAACTGACAACACTCGGCATCCTGAGAAGCTTTATGCTGATCGCTGGTTCCAGTGTCCGCCTTCTCTCTTTGGACCTCTTGACCTTTACACTCCAGAACTGATCGACGACATCTGCAACCTGTTTTGTTTCCTAGCTGAAGTAGCTATCGATTAGATAATCTTTAGCAATACATTCCTGCAGGTGCTTCCTGAAGTTTGTTCTTCTGGGAACGGCACGCGCAAAGCTCTTCTTGCTGTAAAAATTGAGAACGCTCATCGTCTGAAAAATCGACATCCTGATCACTAGTTCCCGTTCTCGACAATTTTGTGCAGACCTTTTGAAGTCTATACTTTAGAATGTATTTTCTATATTTTCAACCTTTTCCGTTTTGTATTCAATATCAGTGTGACCGTTTATCACTTTTCGGAAACGTGGTGGAAATAATATTGGAATATAAGAACTTAAATATATAGTAGATGATACAGTTTTTATAGAAGGAAGTTTAGAAAAGATGTGAAATAGCATGCAAAAAAATTGATTGCAGTCACATTTCCACTATGAACTCATCTGTTGCATCACAATGCTCAAGCGTAAGTTTCATGGTTTACAAACAACAGAATAAGTCTATTATTGAAATTTTTAAATATCTCAACCACTGTTATTTTTGTCATCAATGTATCGTATGTACCTAAATGACGAATTTTTGTTGTGACAAGTATATATTCGCCCTGACTACCAGATCTTGCTCCTGTACATTGATGCTATTTTTGCGTCGATGTATGTTTGTTGAGGTGTTTTGGTCTATATATGCATGCTAACTTTTTTTGAGTCTGTATTTCTGTATTTTTCTTTTTTGCCATTAAAGTGCATTGTGACTACGCATTGTGGAGAAATGATCTTGAGAAAACTACTTTTTTTTTTTTTTACTATGATCACTATTATCATCTATTACTTTGATAGCCTTATAAATTCCATGATTTTTTTTAATTTTTTGTGTACAGTCTGTGAGATCATCCCACTTGCCACTGATATCCCCATTACATAGTTTATGCATACAGAATCATTTTTCTTCTACAAAGAATAAAATTTCGGCCCATCAGGACACAAATACGTATTACAAAATGGAATATCAGGACAGTGAAAACAAATCTGTGGACAAAACCTTAGTTTTAACTTCAGACTAGCTAACATTGCACGGAGCGCACACACAGAAACCCCACATACATTCATAGAGAACACACCTAAGCTGCTGGCGTATTCATTCATTTTGGCCGCAGAACTTATTCAAGTCCCACAAGCTTTGCAAACAAGTTCACAATAAGACCGAGTTACAACAAATATTTCTTAGGTAATCCGCACATCGTGAAGACAAGGCGACTAGAGACGGTTCTTGATTACTGGGCACACATATTGTCACACATGACACAAACAAGCGTTCTGTAACGGTCATTGCCTGTAAGTGAATCTCAGGTACTACCAAGATGAACATTTTAACAGTCACAGCGCACATCGGGAAAAGCAAGCGGCTAGCAGACTGCGGGTAGTACATATCCACACGTACCAAACTTGCCAAGAGCAGTTTTACATTTTCCACATAAAGCCCAAACATACTAGAAAGTCATAAGCTTTTCTATAAAAACATTCTCCGAGAATATAGAATTTAACAGTAAGAACATATTTTTGTGAGGATAGTATGTGTGGAAAATATAGTACAAGGGACTTCTACGAAGGAGTCAAACAGCTGAATGTTTGGCTAATGGATTACTGAACACAGCTAGCAGAGTCACGATATACGTAGAAGATATTAATACCAGCAAGCTTAATTTATGCCTGACGACTGCTTCTGTTTACATCGTGCTAACTCTACGAGACCTCGGTCTTGCTGTTGAGAAGACGCAACCCATTCCAGCCATTTCAACCCATTTCAATTGTCTTTCTGCACAATGGAGAGGCGCTACGAAACAGGTAAGCTCAAACTCGTTCGCTTGTAATTCTATTGGCACCAGTAAAACGTAGATATGGTAAATAATTGTGAAAATATGTTTTCTCAAATCGAAAAAGAAAGTAGGAACCTAAAGGCCATATGCCAGGTATCAGAATGAGGTTCACGATACAAGTATTGCTGACATGAGTTACGACAAAAACGTCAATAGGTTTGGTGCACGAGTCAAGTGACCTGCACAGGGAATTAAATATGGTAGCTGAAATAATGTTGTCACCTGAGCTACTAAGAAGCACGAAAAATCTTCCACCCAACCTTTTCACCACATTTCCAAAACTTTTATTGCGGACTTCTTGACAATAATTCATTTAAAAAAACAACCTCCCATGTGCACAGTCAATTAATCCATCAGAATTGCAAGTGAACAGTTAGATGATGTATTTTCTCTTAATGGTTAGGTGCAAAATTCCATTTCCTAAATTTATGTCAAATACATCCCTTACCTTTCTCGAGACAGACTCCTGCAAACATCCCCATTCCCGAAAGAGAAAGAGATGAACATCACAAACATGAGAATTGCACACAGATAGATATCTGTGCTCAAGATTAAAGCCGGTGACGGAAGTTTGGGGCTTTGTTAGCAAGGCGCATCTGTGGACAAAGTGAATCAGAATTTTAATCTCTTTCTGTGCATGATGATATTTGTAAGCGTTTAGAATAAAACCGTCGTTTACAGCCAGATTTTGGGACTAAGTATATTTCACAGTTTCATCCAGTCACAAAAATACTACCCTACTGGGTTATTAAGTGTTGATGATCACAGAATGCACAGCTTTGTAATGCTTAACATTTTCACGCACAGGGTTCTCTCAACGATTCAAGGGACGAAGCAAAGCATTCGAGGAGGACAAAAAGGAATTTTTGAGCAAGCTGAAGGATTTTCCTCACCTTTTCCAACTAGACTATTCTGAGTTGACACATGCAAGAATCAAAAGCATTCATGATCGTTTGCGCAGAGAGCAAAATGATCCCTTTAAAAGTACAGCAGGAGACATTCGGGATCTGAACTTCACTGCCTTTCTACTCTTTCTGATAAATGATATCGATGACGCCATACAACTGACCGAAACAGTTTTAAAAACGACAGAGGGAGGCAACCTTGTTGCTCTGGGTAACATGGCTGTCATGTTGTGGCTGAAACGAAACAGGGCTGACGGCGAGAAATACGCCGAAAGATTGCAAAATCTCAAGGAAACATGTGAAAAGTCTGAGTTTGAGGCAAACGTTGCAAGGGGTAAAGCGGAAATAGCTTACTGCTACTCAAGAATGGGGATGGCCTTTGCTGCGCGAGCAGTAGATGTGTTTGAGGAGGTTGTCCATCAAATCCCTGAAGAGTACTCCTGGAAGTTTGGCCTCGCGTTAGTTCTTAGACGTTTCACGCACTTAAATTACAGGGTTTACTACCAGGTGACTGCCAAAACATCGCGAGAACAGAACATGAAAGCTTTCGAGTTGCTGCAAGAAATCACTAACTGTGCTTCTGTGCCAGATCTGAAAGCTCATGCTTGGGCTGAGCTGGGCATGCTGCTGGGACAACCGTGGAATGCAGAACTTAAGGACGTCTCTAGAAAGGCCCAAGACGTTGGCTTGACAGCTCAATACTGCTTCGAAGAAGCCATCCGATGTGCGCCCAAAAATGTCGACGTGTTGATAAAAAGTGGAAAGTTCTTTACAACAGTTGGTGATTTAAGACGTTCTCAAGCGCTGCTAGAGGAAGGGACCAAGATCAGAGAAACATCAACTGGCCACTATTACCTGGGTAATACTTTTAGAAAGCTTGCTACGAACACAGGAGGAGAGAGGACACAGCTCGAAAGCCGAAGAAAAACGCAAGGACAAAGATGGAGCCCGAAAGTTCAGCTAGAGGATCAAGAAAAGACAAGCAAGTCCCAGTTAACACTAGCAAACACAATCGACCTAGATTTGAAAAAAGACACGAAAAAAACAAACCGTGTGAACAGAAGCATGGATATATTAATAAGAAGACTAATTTTCAATACAGTCTGAGTAGCTGGAGTGATCCAGTTTGTCAGGAAACCTCGTATTCGTTCTTAATCCCCGGAGAAGATCAATCAGGGTGCACGTGGATATCCCGAACTTCCTCTTGAAAACGTTATTTCACGCATGTCAATATCAGACGAAAGACAAGAACATGCTGTTTCGTCCTTGCCATTTTCTGTTGTTGGATCGAGTGAAGCCAGGGCGATTAAAGCTATAGTTAAGTCTCCATGCAGATTAAGGTCTTTGCGATGGGACCAGGAATATGTCAAGGATGCAGAATGTCATTTTCTGAAAGCTATAGAGATCTCTCACGGGGAAAACACGACCGCTAGATTTGACCTAGGGCTGATGTATTTCGCTCTTGGTGAATGCCAACTGGCTCTTGAGCAATTTTCTTCAATCACTAGTCAGGATGAGTGCTGTCTAAGTCCTCTGCAATTCATCAATGCGTACGAACAGTCAGGGTTAGTTTACTTGATGCTAAGTTCCAACGCCAAGGACGAGCCAGAAAAGGAAAAACACTTATCTGTGGCACGAACTATGCTTCACAGAGCTCTGGAGATGCAGTGCGATCTCGTCAAAGAACTCCCCAAATGTCTGCCAGACGTTAAATACATCTGGTCGTCTTTTCATACCCTCTGCCGTGCAGCTCAAGATTTCGAGATCGTGGCTCTCAGCTCAAAGAGCAGAAAATCTAATGAGGATGATAGGTGACTTCGGAACATGTCTACAGGTCCTTAAAGAAATGTCCAAATTAAGCCCTCAGGAGGCCTCTAACCCCGAGGTTCAGGAGACGATGTTACAGTGTTATCTTAGACTTGGACAATTTGACGAAGCCATCTCTCTCTTGAATCTCCTCGAGACTACAGAAAACCCCCAAGAGCAGTTCTGTCAGTGGACAGATCCACATCTGCCCATACGTGTTCGCATCATGGCTGCTAGGAACTCACTACTAAACGCAGGCGACGCGAAGGCGAGTTGTGGAGCACAGTACAAGAGATATTTCCTGGGAGCGTTCAGGGCAAAATTTTCTTACTTTGACCAACACAAGACTCAGAAGAAATGTGTAGACAACGGTTGCGCCGAAGAACAAAACTGGTGGCATGTAATGATTCTGCACGAGCCGGAAGACAGAGACATGGAGGCGAAGGGACTGGCGATTAAACAGATTTTACGCGACGTTTGCGGATTGCGAGTTACCTGCATGTCGGATGAGGATGACGTGCGCCCTTACCACGACGAGGACAGCATGATCATACAGAATGCCGAAAACTCCATAGTCCTCTTAGTCATGAGTGGTCCACAAGAGCCTTCTAAATTTTTTGTTCCTTTTTTGCGGCAGCTTCCAACTTTGCTTCTTGACGAACGCACCGACTGCAAGGAGGTAATGAATTTGTTGATCGACAATGGTCAGCGGTTACGAGAACTTAAGTGTGAAGCACGTTGCCTAGACTGCCCACCAGCTCTTTTGCACTGCTCGGATCTTCGCAACCCAGATGCGATATACGCTATATGCGAACTCTTTTGCTTTCTTGTAAACATTTCCATCACGTCGGAGTACCCAACCAAGGGAGACAATTCTGCCGCACCGGACACGACTCTTGATTAGAACTCTTTAATCGAAGTGGAATACAACAAAGCTCATAAATCAGTAACAGTATCGTTTATGACCATATTTCTTGCATACAAACATTCATCATTAGTTGTAATGTCAGCCACGGACATCTGAATGTATACTTATCCATAAATGAAGGACCAAGATTTCTATAGCATTCTTCAAAGTTTTCGTTTATTTACATAGTACAACGAAGTCATCTATCCAACGTTATATATATATATCTTCTCTTAACTGCAAATTTATCGTCACTGCAGAGTTCACAGATGTACATATGTGTTGTTTTGGAGAGTGAGTGCGAAAACTGTATATAAAGGCTCGCTTTTCTTCCTGAGAACTCAAGTAGTACGTACATATACTGTGCTGTCAACAACGGACATTAATTTTAAAGGTCCGTGTCAACTCAAATATATGTGCTGCTGCATATTTTGCTACAGTATACGGTGTAGAATAATACTTCACGTGAAATTCTAAGTTTAAGAGACTGAGTTGATGGATGATTTGTTTTGAAAAAAAACAAACAGAATGAGAAATTTCGATCTGTTGCTGAATGATTCCAGCGAGGACCCTTCATACACTCGGTGGTTGCAGGATCTATATTAACAGAAAAACCAAGTCACAATACTACAGACCTGAACAGCCTGGAAGAATTTAACATTATTTTAAGAAGACATAGTTTATATACATATCTTTTCTCGGCTTTCTTCTTTATAATGTGATAACCTTGTAACGTTTTCATTGAAGGTCCTTGAGAACTGCAGACGACATTAACGGGCAACTACTCTCTCCTATTTTTACGAAATACAATTTTATTGGATAAAGACTATTCGGTCTAACCAATAGACGAGACTGATACAAAATCAAGTAACACGCGAAGGAAGTTAGCGGAAAGTCGACCAGAAGGTCTTACGCAAAAGGTATCCTTAAGACACCTGTGTTACCTTAACCATAAAGATCTTGTGAGCAGAAATGGCATCTGTCTTTACACATGGCTCCCTTCAACCACAGGTAAATGTCTTTTTTTCATTTGTACGCAGCAGTAGATTTTATACAACCGTTTGGACCAAAGAGTCTTCCCATATCCAAATGAGTGTATGACTGGACACACACTTTCGAGCATAACATATAAGGCATCTGATGAAATGCACACACAGATTTTTGTTAATTGCAGTTTCGCGAAAAAAAACAACCTACAAATAAGAGAAAAAACATCTTTTATTTATTCTCTCATGCTGCCGCTGATGACTATGATTAACCAAAGAAACAAAATTAGAAGGGAATATGATGAATAGATAAAGTAAAGTAGTTTTCTATTTTAGTGTTATGATGTTATGAATATGCAGTCGTCAGTAAAACTCAGGATAGCATTATTTTCCCAAAGTATTTTGGACTTGTGTGATATGACTTAATATAACTGGTGTCATGAATCCAAAGCAGGTTAAATAAACTCTGTCAGCTGGTAGATTGTCAAATTCACTGACTCCTGAAGAACTGCATCCAGAATAAAATGAAAAGCGGTATATGTGGGAATATCTATTAAATATAATCGAATTGCTAAAGAATCATACAGAATGTTTTGCTTTTATAAATATAATGGCGTTTTCAGGTTTACAAAATTTATGGGAAGAAATAAGGTATTTGATTGGTTTTTAAACAGGTGTGGGCAGCAGTATCTCAACTTTCTTCACTTGTCAGTGGTTTGCGGACTTTGTCTACTCCAACTGTTGGCAGAAATCATAGACAGCACACTACTTCCACAGCCGCCTCCACCCAAGATCAACAAACAAGGCTGTCTGCAGAGGAGGTTCTTTCATCTACACTGGTATAACTTTTTCAATCTGTATTTTGTAGTGTTAAAACAAGTCTAAGATAAATACTGCACCTCTTTTTTCTTTGCTGGTTGCTGTTTGGCTAATTTATAAGCTATAAAAAGAGATGTTTGGAATGATGAGCAGTAGAGAGTAAACATTTGGATTGTGAAGTTTAAAATATTGATTACTAGCTTATTAGTCTAATTTCAGTATTTGTGGAATAAACATAATTTAACATATGCAGTTCAGTTGACAACTATATTTACTTTCTCTAAATAAGATTCAGGAAATTGTGTCTCCTTTTTTAATTTTTTTCAAAAGTCTCTAATAATACCCTAGTATTCTTCCTTTCTCTGCAATGTCTGATCACATTGTTACTTTGTATTCTGATTTTGCTTTACTGCATAAATTAAGCCAAGGCTTCTGAAAGAGGGTGGACTTCATGACCTTCCAAGTGACTTCCATGTACATGATCTTTGCCCTTTGCTGGCCTATATAAAGAAAAAAGAGTCTTCATCATCACCATGGCAAGAATCTCATGTTTCTGCCCAGAGTTTCTTTGAAAACAAAAATGGTCAGTTTTGCATAGAAAATGATAGCAAAAATTTTATAATAATTTATTGGGGAGTCTCTTATTTTCACATTATGTATTGCAGATATTGTACACTGTGCTATGTGACATATTAGTATATACTGAATTCAACATTATTAAGTAAGCTGTCACTGTTTCATTCAAGTTTAAAATAATGAAGAACTTTAGTGTTTAATTGCTTTCCTCATTTCCTCATCTACCAAGCAGTTGTGTTGGAGAAATGGGTATCTAAATTATCAGGGAGAAACCACACCTAGCGATAGCCTTATCTTCCACATGATATATCATAGAGGTGGTGATCTGCTGCTGAAATGCCCAATGGTCACTAGGCTATGGAACTTTTTATTTAACCTTTGTCTTAGCGTAATCAATATACAAGGCATGCCATTATTTTAAATTGCAAATGGGTATATTTGCAGATTTTTACAGATGATACAACCAGACAAATAGGTTCTACTTTTTTTATTATCGTAATTTTATATGCTTCTCAGGGTTTCCCAGCAGCTGGTTATTAAAGGATGGAATGCCAAAACACCTTGAACACAGCTCTGCAGTGTGGCATGTTCTACGACAAAATATGCTGAGTCTTAGTAAGATTTATTAGATTTTTCTACGTTATAGACTTTCTTGTGTTTTTAAATGTGTTATTATAGCTTTTAAACAATATAATAATAATAAATGAGAATGTATATAGAGCAGTATCTCACCAAAAGGTAATGAAATAGTCCCAAATATGTTAAACGAAGAACTATGTGAAGACTCGCATCAAATGAGAATTTTAAATGAATAATTAAATGATCTCATATATTTGCAATGACCATTTGAGCCTCTATAAAGATTTTCTGCATTTTCAGATACACAGCAACGACGAGGCTTTAAAACGTTGAGATCAGATAAAATAGGAGGGCTGGGGAAAGATAAAGCTGATACAAGTTTCATTGAAGATCTTCGTTCCAGTGTAAGACTTTATTTTAACTGACATATAGCAATTTTTTATTCTTAAAGCAAATGATAAAAGTGAACAGAATTATTGTGTTCGTATAGGTATGTGTGCACAGTTGTGCTTATTTAATGTTCAGCACCATAATAATACTAATAGTAGCATGAGCTTTTGTAGTGCTTTATCCCAGCCAAAGCCAGGCATTCCACGCATTACAAACACAAAAACACAAGATATACAAAATTTTTGTGGCTCTGTAAAGTTAATGAGAATGCCAGGTCGCTCTTCTGCCGAATGACACTTATAGATCAAGATGTTGGTTAGACAGATCTACAGTCAATGGACTGGAGCAGAATAGATCAAGAATCAGAAGCGTCATGGGAATATTCAGATGATCACAAAGCAGAAATGGCAGTACAATGTTAAAGCACGTGACTGTTTGGCACTGATGCAAAATGCAAAAGTTTCTCCCAGGGACGACTTGTAAAAATGAAACTGATGGCATTAGTGAGAGAGCATTTACGGCGATGAGAGAGTTGATATTAACAAAGGAATAAAAAGCCACAGGCAAGCAAACTGCCAAACACAATGTCGATGACATTGGGAAAAAAGTGCAGATCAGTATAACAGGCACTACAAGCACAACAAATCCAAGAAGGAAACAAAACTGCAGACAGCTGGCCCCCTCATGCCTGTTAGGCAAAAAAACATCACTCTCCTCTTGAGGGAGAGGAAAAACTTTTTTTTCTGTTGTTACTTTTGCCAGTTGATGCTTGTATGCTGTGTACTTTACATACCTTTAATACCATAAAAGGCATTGCTTTTGCAGGTATCGTCTAAGGTGTTCAAAACAAAGTCTAAGCCTCGACATACTGGAGAATTCGCTAAACTTGTCACGGCTCATGAAGCACATCCTGAAGTTCAGGACAAGCTCAAGGTGAGTAAAGTCTGTCTTTTTTTTTTTTCCCAAAAAAGTATTGTCACTGTCGTAAAACAAGTAGTTGAAAAATACGCTTTTAAACATAATGCTGCTGTGCTAGACAGTGTGTTATGGATGAGTGCTTTCATTTGTCCGCCATTTTTTTGTTTGTTTGTTTTTTTGTTTTTTTTTGCTGTTGTTGTTGTTGTTCACTTTTGTCCTGCGAGACACAGAAAAGGGGATGGAGGGAGGGAATTAAGAATCTTGCTGTAGTATTATAAAAATAATAGAGAAGTACCCCAGATTTATACAGATAGTATGTTAAATATAGCTGGTTACATCAATAAATTACAAAGTGTTTATTTTTATTTTTCTTGTGAAATCTAGGTGTACAATCTATGTGTTTTTAATGCTTCAGCAGGCTTTGTAAAATCTTGGTGGAAAAGTTGCGTATATAGCAATTTTCAATTAGCAACATTTTCCTTCTTCATAAGAGATTCTTCTTCGTTTGTTTGAGTTTGACAGCATCTGAAGTTTCAGATGCTTTAGCATCTAAGTGCGCAGCATTTTTGAAATGATAAAATCAGAATTCATAAAGATGTCAGTATCTCAATTTAGGTGATGTCATGAAAGTAGTTTTGTTGTGCATCAATAACATATTACATATTATGAGCTTTCAGTCTTGTTTTTGTTGACATCAGAATTTAGATCACTCCATGTTTGTATTGTCCTCCATGCCCTCTCTCATAACTGTTTTATGTCATTAAATGGTCAGCAACTTCAAGATTAATATTAAGATTCAACTTTAATATTTTTTTTTGTTAGTATTCAAATCTTTGAGTACTTACAGATTGTATTGACTTATGTGCCCTAATTTGATTTCATCAGGTGGCATTTGCAGAGGGTTATCATGCCAAAGAGAAAACAGAGACAGAGTCAAAGAACACAGTGTTGTCTAGGGGGTTTCGTTTTATTTTTTATCTATGCCTTCTGTGGCTTGGCCTTCAGGTCATACAAGTCTTCAGCGCTGTTGGTGGAGGTTAGTTATTCTGTTGCCCGCTATGACAGTTTGATAAAAATTATGAAAAGAAATGTTTTTTTATGGTCGGTCATTCAAACATTATTTTTCTTTTTGAGTCTCTTAAGACTGACAGTAAGAGGATTGTAACATTGTTGCCTATATTGCAGTAGAAGCAATGAGCTCTAGCTTGGTAAGACGTGCCTGACTACTCTTATGAATTATTATCAAAATACACATAATGCTTAGGATGTCTAAAGACTTGTAAATGATATTCTTTAGTGTAGTAGATGGTTTAATGATTTGCGATAAATTTAAAGAAAGTTGTAACATTTATCCTTCAGAAGAGGGACATAATATTTACCATTGGAATGCCACAGGTCCAGTACGTGGGCTAGGAGTACTTGGCAGAGAGCACTTTGAGATTAATCCAGAAGAAATTCATGTCACATTTGCTGATGTCAAAGGTGTAAGTATCTGATGTCATTTGAGTGTAGTAGTTGCACACTATATAATTAAACCTGTTTTAGCTTATTTAACTCTACATGGTTCATCGTACTGTCACAAAATTCCAGAATATAGCTTCAGACATTATGATTGTTTTTGTTTTATTTTCTTATTTAGTATTAATGCATGTATTTATGTATTTCAGAAATGACATTAGTGTTTAAACTAAATAAGATGTGCATATAAAACAATTTATTTCAGATTATGGCAGCTTATCTCATGCCTAAACCTGCTTCTTACATCTAGTTCCAGCTATATGTGGTATATATCATGTTATGATACTCTTTAATTTCATATTTTTTTCAATCCATTTGTTTTTGGGAACTACACTTGAAGAAGGATAATGCAGTGTTTTGCTCGAACTTGGCTAATTCCAGGTCGCAGAGGCCAAGCAAGAGCTTCAAGAAATTGTAGAGTTTTTGAAAGATCCAGAAAAGTTTACAGCTCTTGGAGCTAAATTGCCTAAAGGTCAGAGATCAGTGTAGAAATGAGAATAATAAAAACAATGATGAGAATTAGCTTATAAACCGCAGTACCAAAAGTAAAATTAAGTGTGCTCATCACACTTTGATAATCCTGATGCCAGTCCACCAAGATAAGAAAGTGAATTTGTTGGCATTGAATGTTGAGTGTGTTGATTTCGGGGTGGATGTGGGCAGGGTAGTGTGCTAGATACAGATAATTGAGAGAATGTTTTTTTAAAATGGTTTTTGCTTATAGTTATATTAAACATACTTAAATAGTTAATACTATATTGAAAGATGAGAAGGTCAAATTTAGTGCTAAGATGGTATTTAGTGTAACTGCACTGGCTGTACTGTTTGTTACTTTGAATTTTGCTATAGGAGTGTTACTTGTTGGACCACCTGGTATTGGGAAGACCCTTTTAGCTAGAGCAGTGGCTGGTAAGTTTTTTTTCAGATCTTGATGCAAACACAAAATGTCTTCTTTATAAAGATAGCAGTTTCTTTGTAGGTAAACTTTCATTAACAAAGAATGTATATTGACATTGAACTAATCAGCATCTTGTAAATATTATCTGTTCTTTATTTAAAGTGCTCAATAGCATGAAACTAGTAATCATTGCATGCAACAATATTTTTCAGGAGAGATTAGACTTTTAAAATATTTTTATACATATATATTTTTTTAGGAGAAGCAGGTGTACCATTCTTCCATGCTTCAGGATCTGAGTTCGATGAGGTTTTTGTTGGCACAGGGGCCAAGAGGGTTCGGCAGTTGTTCTGTGAGTTTTCAATGAGTAATCAGAGCAAATGCGCAATAAACGTTCATGGATATTAATTTAACTTTACAACCCACACCCTTAGCTAGGTGTTTGAACTTTTCTAGATGTATTTGGTAGAATTAGTTCTAGTACTGTTATAGTGTGAGCAACATTTTTGAGATTCATTTCTGTTTAATTTATGTGCATGACTTATTATCTTTAAATAAACTGGCAAATAAACTAGAAAGAACAGCAGATGATTTTCTTTAAGGTTGAGCAGAGCAGTCATGGTGAAATATAAGTGTCACAATGCTGCTTTGCACAGTAATGTCTTTGTTGCAAATGACTTTTATGTATGTAAACAGCTGAATAACAGTTATCTCTTTATATTTAATATTTTCTTTGTATGATAGTAATTGAGTTCCTGTTTTCTCACTGTTTTCAGCTGCAGCCAAAATGAAAGCACCTTGTGTGATTTTTATTGATGAAATTGACTCTGTTGGGGCCAAACGAACCAGTTCACAGATCCATCCCTATGCTAACCAGACAATCAACCAGTTATTGTCTGAAATGGATGGGTATGTGTACTTTATTTTTTAAATAGTAACTGAAACCAATGTAATATCAAATGTTCGGTAGCTTTGATTTTGAATCTATTGATGTTACAAAAAAAAATGGCCCATGTTTCAGCTTTGCGCAGAATGAAGGAGTTATAGTTTTGGGGGCAACAAATCGCCGAGACAACTTAGATCAGTGAGTAATTGATTTTTTTTGTTTTAAGTGTTTTTAGAATTTCTTTGATAAGTTTACATTGATCATGATAATGCCATTTACTCCACTTAAAAAATTATTTTCATACATGGCATTAAGAAGAAAACTGATATCTGTTTTGTGACAGGGCATTGTTGAGACCTGGCCGGTTTGATGTTGAGATTCGTGTTTTCCCACCAGATCTGAGAGGGCGAAAAGAAATCCTTGAATACTATATCAGCAAAATTAAAAAGGACTCAGGTAATAAAAAACTATTGGGATGGGTGCAATTCTTCTGCCTCATAAAGGAAACATATATTTTTTTAAACTGCAAAATGGAATTTCCTTCTTCGGAGAAATCTGAGGAGCAGTTTTTTTTTTTGGTTGGGGGAAGGGGTGGAATGCCTTGGGAAAGGGTCTGTGTTTGAGGGAGACAGTCATAAAACAGGATGGAGCTCTTTTGTACTAGATGTGAGTTTGCAATGCACTACATTGCTTTTTTTTAGTGTACACAGGAAAAACTCAGGGATAGCAATGTTTCCATTTTATATCAGCTTATATCAGTTTTTCTAGCAACACCTTTTTTTTTTTAACAAGATTTAAAGTTTGCAGATTTATTGAGATAACATTCTGCAATCCAGCCTGTTTACCAGCATGAACTCTCAAAAGATCAGTTCATTCATGATATTCAGTAATGAACCTGTTGCAGTGATAGCAGCATCATTTGAAATCAAAAGCATGTTCTGCTTAAATGCAGACACTTTTTCTTTCTTACAAAGATGATAAGAAGTCCTGGGTTATTTACTATTTACACAGATTTTCGTTTTAATTCTAATTCAGGATAGCTTTTGAGTAAAAACTATTGCTTGGTAATATTTAGTTTATTCCAGAACAGGGTGGAACAGCATTAACTGTGGTTGCAGCTTTTGTCATCACTCTGAATTCAGACAGGAATTATTTTTTTTTTTCCTTTCCAAAATAAAGGAAGTTCTTATGCAGTGAGCATATTTTGTAATACTCTAGAACAATGTGACATAGGATAGAGTACAGTTATGCTATAGCTAATTGTGCAGACTGCTATACTGTGTGGTATTTGTGCCTTTCCCATCCCCACTTTCTGGCTGTTCAGTTTTTTTGGGTTTTTTTTTTTTTTTGATGTGTGTTTTGTTTTCATGTTTTTTTTTCAGGCTTTTGGAGTTGTACATGTTCTATTATGATGATCCTATATTATTACCAGCTTATAAATGTCAATATCACATTTTTACATTAGTAATCTAGCTGTTTTTGGTATAAACTCTTAATCTATAGGTATTTGAATCTGCATTGTAGTTGGATCTACTGTATTGTTTTGGTTTTGTTCTTTTCCAAGACATTTAATTGGATTTTTTTGTTGTTGAGAAAATTAAATTTCTTATTAATGATTATGATATTGGTACCAGTATCAATAACACAATTTTTTTTCTTTTATGAAACAGGTATTGATGTAGATGTACTTGCCAAAGGAACAACTGGTTTTACAGGTAAGTTTTGTAATGCATAGGCTCACAGCTTTTTCTTTTTTTTTTTTTTTATTTCCCTTGAGGAGTCTCAAGGTGCATTAGTAAAGCACTCGCTAAAGACTGAGGATTGTGGGTGCATAGTTCAGATCTTGTCTCCAGCACATGCACTTGCTTCTTGAATGTGGCATCAAAATTTAGATTCCCCCAATTTTCATTAGTTGTTGACTTGGCATAAAACACTGTCAAGTAACCAACCAAAATTAGGGTTAACTTTGTATTGGTAAACTACAAATTTCTTTCTTTGTTATTAATTTTCTTCTTACTATCTTGCTATTTTGACTTTGAGGGCTTATCAGATGTGCAGACATATATAATTATAGCTCTGTTTATACTGATGTCTCAGGGGCAGATCTAGAGAACATGGTCAATCAAGCAGCACTTAAAGCTGCTATAGATGGAGCAGTAACTGTTACCATGGAGCATTTTGACTTTGCTCGGGACAAAGTCATTATGGGTAAGTTTTTTTAAAAATTTCATGATCTTGATTTTATTTTTTCTTGCTACAAATGGTAAAATCCTATTTCCTCTATGATTAAAAGTATATGATGCTTTAGTTTGCCACAGATTTTGCTCAAGGAAACTTTAAACAAGTCATTGTGTAGAACGACTTTTTGGATAGTTCTTGGTGAAAAGAACTCACATAAAAAAAGACAGTTGTTTGTTGGTTTGATTTTGGTGCAGTTTAAAATTGTTATTCACGCATTCATTATGAATATTATATGAGGATGATACATTAATCTACCTTTTTCTACACATAACAATTATTATGTACATCATATTATCTGTGGAAAATGTTTGCCATTAGTTTAGTAACTGTTTCAAAATCATCAGTTTATTATTCAGTAAAAATCATCCCAATTGGGGTGACACTTAAATTTGCACTCTTGAGGGCATTATCAAAACTGAGCCTTTTCCTCAGTGATTACTAGTATTTCTTTTCTTATTTTGAGGTGATGGGATGGAAATGTCTATCTTTCTTAACAACTGCTTTCTTTGTGCAGGCCCAGCAAAAAAATCCAAGATATTAGATGAAGAGACAAACTTGACAACTGCATATCATGAAGCAGGACACACACTGGTGGCTTTCTACAGCAAAGACTCAGTCCCACTACACAAAGTTACCATCATTCCACGTGGGATGTCTCTTGGCCACGTGGGTTTTATCCATCATTCTTGTAACCAATATTATTATTATGTATAGATGATGTTCCCATTTCTAGAAATAACTGGCAGCTATGATTGTAGTTTACGTTTAAAAGAAAAAACTATCAGATGTGTACATATAAACTTTATATAAAATAAAGAGAACAAGCCTGTAAGCTGCCCATTTAATACTGAATTAAATATTTTGATTTGTTTTGGTGTTGCAGACCTCATTCATTGAGGACAAAGAGGTGTATGGTAAAAACATATCACAACTCAAAGCGGAAATGGATGTGGCCATGGGTGGCCGTGCAGCTGAGGAAGTTATTTTTGGCCCTGATAAAGTGACCACAGGTTAGGGTTTTGTATGCACATTTTGTGTGTGTTTTTTTGTGTGCGCATATATTTATGTGGATATGCATATGTATGTAGATGAATAATGCACATCTAACAAGCACTTTTTGTGTGCAAATTTACATATATGACTTGACCATAATTAAATTTTTTACATCACAAGAGAAAGATATGCTGGAGTTTTTAAATGTTTTGAAGTGTAATAGCTGTAAAACTGATCTTTAAATAAAAACAGTTACATTAGCAGGTGTAAACATAAATTGATGGGTCAGTATTTGCACTACATATTAGAATGAAACATTTACATATAAAACAGAAGAGCAGATGTGGTCAACTGATGCCAAACAATAGACAACATTTAGAATGCACCTAGAGTACAAGCAGAAGGACTATCAAACCCAGTCACCTAGAAAAAAAAAAGCTAGGTCATCATTTAGGATCCCTCCTATACTTATGGGATACTTTAATTTTTTTTTAATCGTCATTATACATTAATATTATACAAATGCTGAAACTTTAGTTGTGGTTATTGGCTGCATTAATCTGACAGCTTATTATCAATGAAATTCATATTGGTTTGTTAATTCCACATCAACAGACTGACAGTATATTTTCATATGCTTGTGCACATTTTTTTGTGTGTGTGTGTTTCTACAGGTGCAGCCAGTGATTTTCAGCAAGCCACCAAAATTGCAACTGCGATGGTGAAAAGATTTGGAATGTCTGAAAAGGTGAGCATTGTGTTATTTATTCAATTGTTCTTTGTACTTTATTTGAGGTGGACTAATGCCTGCTGCAAAACTAGAAATGATTTGCTGTCTTTTTTCACGTTGTGTGTGCATGTTTAAGAGAGAGAAAAGGAGCCAACAAGAGCCATGAAGAGTCTGAAAAAGAAACAGGTCAAAGTTTTGGATGCAAGTTTTTACCTCATTTCCAAACTTTGCATATGTCATTTTAGCAAGATTTAATTTTACCAAACTATCTTCCTTTAAGTTATAAGTGGATTCTTTCATGTGGTGAGCAGTTAAGATGTAGAATGAAAAGTCAAAGATAAAATTGGACTAACAATAATTGTGCCATGCATTATTTGCATCAAAAGAATGCTAAATGCTAATCCAAATTAATAATAAAATAAAGCTGACAAGTAATAGAACACAGCATTGTCATTAGTTTGTCCCAAAACTACAGTATGACTTTATTTTAATTAATGTTTTGGATAAAAACAGAGACTATGTCTTTTCTTCAGAACTTTTAAGTTATGTCACTGAATTTCAAAGCCAGTCCAAAAACTTTGAGCAGTTAGTAATAAGGGTTTAATCAGGGCTTCTGCTAAGGCTAAATTCTTTGGGGTCCCAGGGACCCCTTCTTCAGATTTTTAAGGGGTCCCTGTTCTTAGCCCAAATTTGAAGGGGACCCCATTGACGAAAATTGAAGGGGTCCTCTGAACTTTTAATGCGTACTGTACGCAATTTTTTGCGTAAGCAGAAGCCCTGGGTTTAATAATAAAAGCAAACCTGCTTTTGTAATTGCGCATGATATGAGATTTTGACCAGCGTGAGGAATAACACATTCACTTCAAATTGGGGAGATTCACATCTTTCAGTAAACTCTTCAAAAGTCAAAATGTATTGTCATCTTTGGAAGGTGAATCTGTAAATTAGAATTCGTATATTACAGATTCATTAAATAAAACTAGCATGCTGATCTTGTTTGACTTTAAATGGCGGCTAGAGTGTGCTTTGAATCTGTACTGCTCTTGTTTCTGCATATTTTTGTACAATAAATGTCTGATTATATACCTTATAAAGTAAACAGTTTTTTATTTTAATATTAAAATTTATCAAGGTTGGCTTCCGGACTTTGGCCATTGATGATGACTTGAACTGTGTAAGACAAAAGAAAAAAAACTTTGAATAAATCACCACCTTCTGTTTTATGGTTACAAATATATGCAAAGTGATCGTTGTTGCATGATTGATGCTGTTCACAGAGTATAACCATAAAATCTTGCAGATGTTTTATTGTGGATTTTTAAAATTACTCTTACTTCATTTGCATGGTGTTTTATATAATTTCTTATCCAATGGTCTCCTCCCCACAAATGCAAAGTTACGGTACTTAAGCAGTTGCTAGTGATAAAGTTTTTGTGTAAGGTAAAAGTCTCATTGCCTAGAGCAGTGGTTCTCAAAGTAGTTTGGCCTGTGGACCACTTCACTAAAGCGAAAAATATGGCAGACCACCTAGGCTTAAAGTCACTCTGTACTGTGAATTTCAAGTTTACATTGCCGCATTTGTTTCGTTACAATTCAAAACTAAATGTACCTTTGTGACAGTAGTACAGTAATAAGTTTACAAAAATTTACATACTTTGCAAAATATGCATAAAAATTAAAAATAAGGAAGTGCACTGCTTTACTAAGGGTAATGGATGACACGGTCAAGTGACTCAATGCTCACGCTGTGACACAAAGACTTAGTTGGTAAGTTAGCAATTTATTTGAACGAGCAGTTGGGCATCAATAAAATTAAAACTTGTGTGAAATCAATACCAGACCACACTTTGAAAACCACTGGCCTAGAGGGCAGTGAACTTTAAGTGATCCTCCATGTTAATGTGAAGGCAGAAACCTCCCCCAACATGCCATTGGTCCATTAGTCACTGGGGAGGAAGTCTCACAGTTATAGAACACAAATTTCCTTCATCTCCCTCCTATCACTCCCTCTGACTCTTACTTTCCTTCATAGTGTAACTAGATCAGTTTCTAAAACTCGGAAAATAATGTAATATATCTTCAAGTACATGAAGCTAAAAATGTCTCCTGTCTAATTTTCTCTGGTTTGTAATGTGCACTGTGAATTTTTTACAATGGACTTCATATTGTACAAGTATGAGATAATAACATTTAGGTTTCAAATATGGATAACATTTTATGAGTAACTATATTACCATTAGTCACATGATGAAGGTGTTGATCTTTTAAAAGAGTTTTGCAGTATTTGAGTCTTCGAATTATTTCATAGCAAAGAGTGTTTACACTTCAATTTTACTTTACTAGTGACTAGTTTAAAACTCAGTTTTATAAAAATAATATTTATTTTATATTGTCACATTTGTTTTCTTCTGAGTTGGCAAATCATGATAAAGCATGCATGAAGTTATGAGTTAGTATGTTGTGAGTTTTCAGTATGGTTATATTTCATTATATCACTGGTCCTTTAACTGCAGTTTTATTGATTATGCTTCGTTTGTGTGGGCATGAACACACTTCATGATATAGGTGGGATTACGTGCTTTTGGCGATGAAGATGTTTTTGACAGTGGTCTGTCAATGGTGAAAGTGAATGAAGTGAGTCCTGCCATTCAAGAACAAGTGGATACAGAAATTAAACGTCTGCTTCAGGTATTGTCTTCCAGATTATTTGATTCATTTCTGCTCGTTCATGAGTGTGAGTGAAAGGAGTTTTGGGAAACAGATCAAACAACATTGGAAAAACAAGGAGGGAGAGGAAAAAAACTGTCTACTGGTTGTGAAATAGGGAAGTGAATGTTGCTGCCATATGACTCCCTCCCACTATCATTTTCTTCTTTCTCTTCCTCTCTCTGGTACCATTTCAAATTATAATGTAAAAATTTGCCCTGCACAGCAGAGATAGGTCAAAGTTTTTTTCTGCATAGTATTCTTTCATTAGAGCAATGGCAACATTACAGAACAAACATAAGAATAAAACAAGAGCAACATAACACCAGTAAGATATAACCTTAGAGATGAAAGGAATATCCCCAGAAAATCTGATGACAAAAAGTGTTAGAGATCTAAGTGAAAACAATCCATGCATGTGCGCACACATTAACACATATACACACATTAGATTAAATTGTTTAAAAATGGGTTTCTTTTGTTGATTTTGTTTTTTATTATTTGTCTTATACAGGAGTCTTATGATCGTGCTAAAGCTATCCTAAAGAATCATACTGCTGAGCACAAAGCATTAGCTCATGCTCTGCTAAAATACGAGACATTGGACAAAGACGACATCCAGGCTGTTGTGGAGGGTAAACCCTTAAACAAGTCTTTGTGACCAGACGGCTGTCCTCACAACTGTTCTGTGCAAATTGTTCATGCTGAGTGCCTGTGTGGATGAAGTTGGTACAGATGAAGGCTTAGGCAGAGGCCACCTGCAAGAAATACAAAGTTTTCTGGAATCTGTCATGTGCTGTGGAAAAACAAATAAGGTTATATCAAATGGCTGTGTCAAGGAGAAAGGTATTGTTAACTGTGGTGAATGGTTAAGCCAAAGTGAAATTGTTAGCAGCAGATAAACTGTGAACCTTGTT
Organism: Pomacea canaliculata; assembly: GCF_003073045.1. Lineage (NCBI taxonomy): Eukaryota > Metazoa > Mollusca > Gastropoda > Architaenioglossa > Ampullariidae > Pomacea > Pomacea canaliculata. The sequence continues at coordinate 11,512,523 of NC_037591.1, read as the reverse complement.
TCCACGAGTTCTGGAAGTGAAGCACACTCCAAAGACTTTCAGAATTCTCGTATTTGTGAGTTTGTGTGTGCCAGCCTTCAGAAGTGTGTTAACCAGGGAAGTAGTATTATAGTAGGCTGGTGTAATGATTGCTGTTGCAAGGAACAGCTTTTCACCACACATTGTCAATTTCAGGAATATCTGAATGTGGATGGAAAAATATAATGCACATATTCCTATATATATATGCATATGTCAGGAGAGAGCTTTTTCTTTACAAGTGTATTTCCAAGAAGGATCAAAGATCTTAGAACTTCTGATCTTTATGTTCAACTGGGGAGTTAAGTATCTAGTCTTGAATGCGCTTCTGTCGGAAGTTGTAGTGTGGAATGGGGTATTTAGGATGTCAACTGTTAATTCTCTTTTTTTTACACTCGTATTTATTGAGAGGTATATATATATTTATACATTTTTTCAACACAAAGAGAGTTTAGACAAACCTTATTCTTTCGTTAATAGGATATCGAGGTGGAGAAAATTTAGGGTTTCATTTTTTTCAGGTGACATTGTCGGATTCTAAAATCTTGGTTCAGCAGCTTACCTTTTGTTTATTCATGGAAAACTAAACACTTAACCACATGTTTTAATTCCTTTAATTTTAGCAATTTCGAAAATTATATAAACGTAAAAAAATGTTTTGGGTGAGTTTTGTATGTATGTGTGTGTATTTTTTTAAAGTCATTGTGGCTAGTTAATGCACTATGCTAATGCATATAATTTATTTTTAAAATATGCCTATTTGTTTCTAATGAATTTAATTTTACTTTTAGAAATAGTTTTTATGTTTGTTGATGATTAAGTGTGAAAAAAAATGTTCAGGGTTAAGAATGACAGATGAAAGTATGTATGTCAGATGTACATTGAGAGACTGTATTACTACTAGTGATGTGTGATCTAGAAAGTCGCAAGATTAGCACACGGTAAAGGTACTGCTGTTTTCACTTATATACCCGTGTGCAGCTACTTGTCTAACATTTATTGAATTCTAGGTGTAAGCACGCAATTGTTTTTCTAACAAAATTGGTTTTTATATTCCTTTTGAAATAAAAATATTCTCCGGATGACTGGTAGACTAGGTAGACTATGCGAACACCACAAACAGCCAGTCCTGCATAAAGGTCTCAACCTGCTTGGAACTATTGGAAAAGGTCCAAGAGAACAAGCTGTTCATTTCTCTAAGTCTGTGGTGTGTGTAAAGTCAAGGGAGCATGACTGGTAAAACCTTAAAGACAGAAGTTAAATGTCATTTTAAATATCTGGAAAGGACAAACTCATGCACATTTTTTTCCCCATTTCAGAATCACCTCAATTGTCCTCAATAATTGCTTTACATTTTTTACAACTTGTTGGTACTGAACACTGATAAGACTCATTGTAAAAGTAATGCAATATCCTGGTAAATAAAGTTGCCTAAAATATTTTGTCTTTTTTATTTTAATAAATTCTAGATGTTATAGATTGGATGCTACTAACTTTTGCAAGAAATAATCAAGAAGGCTGTAGCAAAGGAGCCTGCTCTATATTCAGCTCTAATTCTTGAATCTTGAGCCATATTATGTAAAGGACAAAGCAAACATCTTGTAATCTGTTAGTATCATTAAAAACGCTTTTTTGGTAAGAATCTTTTTTAATGGTTAAGGACACAAAACTGGATAGGATACACCCTGTGCAAACCAGCTGACACCATTGCCAGGCAGGCACTTGACTGGAACGCTCGAGGGAAGAGTCAGGAGACCAAAGCAGACTTGAAAAAGAACAGTAGAGAGTGAACCACATATGGGCTGTCCAAAACCGGGCCTGCTGGCGAAGTGTGGTTGCAGTCCTATGCTCCTCAAGGAGTAACAAGGAATAAACTAAGGACACAAAATATTGAAGTTACAGTTTTCTAGTTCTTTGTAGAGTTTAGTCCCACAACCTATATTGATTGTTGGATGAATGATAGACACAGCAGCTAATAGGAGTCTTAATATGGGTTCATCAAATCTGGCATAGGATGAGTCCATTACTTCATTATGTTTGCCAGCTAGTTCTTCTGTTGATCTTGGTGTCAGGCTCCCTACAGTGTGCTCTGACAAATGATCTTAGAGTATTTTGCAAGTCACTTGACTAAAACTGACAAATTTGTGTCATATTACTGTTGCCAATAGAATATTGTTTGTGGAAGGTGTTCATTACGAGAGGTGAGGTGCTCTGGTAATCATTAGTTTTGTGTACTCTTAGACCATGGCAATTTATCACCTGCTCTTGGTAACCGTCAAAAGTATCTATTTCCCACAACCTCATATAATAGGCAGTTTATTGGGTGGTGCACTTTTATTGGCAGTGGCATGGAAGACTACACTATTTTAGTCTCACCCCCTCCCCGGATTGGATTACAAAAAAAATTCTGGTCACCTTACACTAATTTGCACCGTGGCGGGGTTAATTAGTAACATCGAGAAAGAAGAGTAATTTGATGACACTCGATCGTCGTAAAAGACTTCCTTTTTTTCTCTTTAATTAACTGTGACTGATGTTTTAAGGCAGTAAACCCGAAAAGAGAGTCTGGTCGTGATACTTAAAGACTTAGGATTATATTTTACACAATAAAACGGGACGTGCCATGGGCGAAGAAAATATTCATCTTGTTCGTTGGACAATTAGGACGATGGTGGTGGATTATATTAGTTCCAAAATTTTTCCGTAGAAAGTGTAAATATAACATCTTTCAAATCATTTTCTTTGTCAGCGCCTTTGTGATAAATATGCATAATAAATTATATATATAGACGATATATTCGTGGCTCTCAATAGTGACTTTTCCTTGGGGAGTGAAAGGGTTAAAATCGGAACGCGCTCCGCATCAGATGGGGACTGACGCACTGTTGAGATTATATCACAGAAACTTTACAGTTTTATGATATAGAGACATTATTGACTGGTGAGGAATTGTAAACTAATTTTTATAACGGCACTTCAGATTGCAGAGATCTTTAAAAATATCCATAAAATCCACGATTCCTGCTTAATTCCTAAATTGCTCGTTTAGCAAATGGTCTGTAACTACAGGAAAAGATGTGGATCATGGGTGGGATGTGTATATAATGCTGTGATGTTAGTAATGCCCCAGTTGTAGTTCATGTTTTAAACCCTGTCTCTTTTGCAAGAATGCCAGGCCCTCCGGAAAGTTCCCCTAGTGTCAACCAGGAACGAGTTAGGGTGGTGGACGACACTTTGCTTCTAAATGTTGTAACATCTTTCTTCAAGAAAGCAGCGGTGGTCTTGGCAGTTTGGGTGACGGGATATTACAAGTTCAGCCCAAGTTGGTTATTGCTTGGGCTGGTTTTGTATGTATGGAAAGAGCGTCATGTGGCAGCAAGAAGACACGGCATAGCGATCTCCCAACAAATTGCAAGAGATGAAAGGGGTGCCATTCTTGCCAGGGTCGAAGATCTACCGTCCTGGGTATGTCTTCACATATTTCCGTATATGTAAGCAAATAAAAACGATGCCAAGAATGGGCGTAGTCAGAGTATAAATAGAGTCATTGTTACTCGATTAGTTGAAGAGATGACACTTATGAGTCAAAATAAATGTGCCGGCATCTTTGCAACATCTTTCAGATTTAAGTATTTTCGACATAAATATAGGAAAATCCATACATTGCCAGGTCATACACTTATGTTGATCTAATAGTCAGATGTTACTGGTTGTTACAATTTTGTTGTTGATGATGAAGTAAAGAAGGAAACGTTGTAAGGACACTGTTGTAAGGCATTAATAGTGAATTTTTATACTATTTCAGCTGTCCCTAAATTGCGCTAAACATATAGTGTTTTAGAGTAAATTTTAAAGTATGGGCTAGATTAAGCTGTTCTCAATAATGCAGATTTTAATAAAGTTCTTATGATGTTAGCTAATTTAAAAAGTTAAGGAGTCATCAAAACAGATATGGTTAATGCTGTGCATATTATGACTGTGAGTGAGAGGAAAGTGTATGTGTGTCCGTGAGAGAGATCTTCCTTGTTCTCAACTACAATTACTTCTGTGGTTTCTGCAGCATAATAAGATGTCATTTAGAGACTCCCCCCCAAAAAAAAGCAACCAAATTTTTAACAGTAGAGAGTTTCATGTGTAAAACAGTTGTCTTTAATTAACAGTAATTTATTTATTATGATTTATCTACAAAAAGCCAAACATTACATATTCATGCTCAAGAAACCTAGGTGATTTAGGGTCAGCATAGAAGTTTTAGTTAGTGGGTTAGTTTTACCACTACTTCATTATCTGTTTACATTCTTCTTATATGGTTTGGCAGAGAGTGAAATAATAATGATGATACATTTGCTTTTATACATAGTGCTTTATTCCATCATCAAGGCAGGCTCAAAGTGCTATACTAAAAGATAACACACACAGCTGGTCTTAAAACCAAAGAATTGATTGTGAGTAGTGTTAGTGTAGCAAATACCAGATTCATCAAGACAGAGTAGCATGGTTTTGAAAGACATTTTCAGTGGAGTCAGAAGAGAGTTTCCATCTGATCTCCAAGATTGACAAGCAGGGCTAGAAAAATCCATGATCTTTATCTTTTTATAATATAACAGTTCTTCCATCAGGAACTCCTGTCAGTCTTTAGACTCAGTGGCATTAAGAGAAGGACAAATCACTTCACAGATGGTTTCATACCATCAGTCAGGAAGAAGACTCCAACAATATATAGTGTGTGTGTATGTGTGAGGAATAAGACTCCAACAATATGTAGTGTGTGTGAGAAAGAGAATGTGTATCAGGAAATTAATGTACATTATTATGATCATTATGCATTAACTTATACTCAGGTCAGAACTAAACCTCAAGTCCTAAGTACATTTATATCTTGAAGTAATAGAATATAAAATGTACACTGTTTGTCAAGATATTACACTTAAAGCCATGATCTTTTCACATAAGTAATTTTTACTTCTATAAATATCTGCCGACAGGTCTTCTTTCCTGATGTTGAGCGTGCAGAATGGCTAAACAAGGTAAGAAATATTTTTTTCCTGTGTTCACACCCACTCAGTAAAATATGTTGTCATCCATCAGCACACTTATCATTACTGTTTTGCTATACTTTAAACAATAGTAACATGGATAATAAGAAAAGCTGCTGTAAAAAAAAAAAAAGCTACATGAAACTATTTAAATGTCATGATAAATATTTCTTATGTTTATCAGAAATTGGGTACTGCTATCCATTAGTAACTTTCTCTGACAAAGGAAAATTAGCGCTGAAGAAATTATGGTTCCACCATACATGCAAACTGACAAAGGGAGAGGAACTGACTGAAAAATACAGAATAGTGTGAGACATCACTACAAACATAATGCAGTCTTATGCTTGATTTTTATTTTAGCTGCAGATATCATGAAAGTGCACACATTACAATTTTTCACATAGCAAACTCACTGTCAACAAACCACTATTTTCAGTTACTTTCTGCTTCACTTGTATGAGCTGAAACACTTTGATTAGAATATAGTATATAAGCACTGAAAATATATGGCTGGAAGAGTATTCAAATATATAAATTATACTTGTAATACTTAGCATGCAGGGCCGTGCTTAGGGGCAGGCGGACGAGGCATCTGCCTAGGGCCCCGCGCTTCAAGGGGCCCGCGCTTTTAAATTAATCGTAGGCTTATGTTGTAATGTGTATGCAGCGTGCTGTCAATGATAAAAGACGAGATATCCCTGAGGAAAAAAGTGACTTTAGATCCCAACTAAAACCATGTGATCGTGGCGTGAGGGCCCCGCACATGCCCTTTGCCTCGGGCCCCGACGGGGACTAAGAACGGGGCTGTTAGCATGTATATGTTACCAAGGCATTTTGTCCTTCATAGAGCTTGAAACTCGAGAGCTGCTAACAATTTACTTGCCATGATAAGGCTAGCATGTAGTGCTGAAAGTAATCAGTCAAGCATTTCAGAGACCTTGTAGTAGCTGAGGCTTTAAAGGTCTAAGAGGAAAGATTTTTTTCAAGGGGTTAGGCTGAGCTCTGTACAAAGATACTCTTGCAAAATCTGATGGAATAACTACCCTCAATTCTCAAATTACAAGCCTACAGACATCACAAAAAACTATTTCCTTATGTATTTACAATCATAAAGGGGGAGAGGAGGAATCATCTTTTATTTAGGTACATCAACAAATTGACCTTTTTAATGCATTGTGATGTTTGTAGACATTTATCTCAAGAGTAGAACAGAGAAAGCGATTAACTTATATTTTGGTAAATAGTAATATTTTGTACAGTTTAGCCCACACTAAGAAGCAAATGTACTTTGTACTCTGGTAGGCCTTTAACTCCATTCTCAACTCAATTCAGCTCTCAATCTCAACCTTGTAACAGTATATTTATGTCAGGAACCTCACCTGACAAAACCTTATCAGATTTATGCTTGGATTAAGGACTGTTCTACATATCCCAGTGAATACCTGGGTTGAAAAAGTGTCAGCATAACAAGAGAACATGTGTACTTGCAACATGCAGCATCATAACCAAGATAGATCACACTCTCTTCACAGTCCAGTAATAATGAAATGAGCATTAGAAAACAACTAGTGGACAGACAGATACATACATTTAGGCACACTGAACAACATGAAGATGAAGTTTAATAGTAGAACATAAAGCAATGGATGAAGGTATGAAGGGATGTAGATACTATAAACAGTATAAAGATGGATTTGTTACATGATGGTCAACATGACAGACGATATTACAAAAGGAGTTACGAAAAGTAATTCAGCGATAGTACTTAGTGAACAGATATGTTTTCAGAAAATGTGTGAATGTAGCCTTTGAGTCAGAATAACAAATGTGATGTGGAAAAGAGTTCCACTGCTTAGCACCACAGAGAGAGAGAGTGTCTGTTGTCCGAATGTGATTGTCTTTGTGGGAGAGAGGGATAGAATGTGTGAGTTTGATGAGGAACGAAGGTTTCAAGCAGGAGTGTGGACAGACAAGGTTTCAGTAAAGTAGTCTGGGTAGGAGCCATCAAAGAATTCATAGCATGGAGTTGAGAGCTTGTAGTCTATTCTAGCTTTGATTGGTAGCCAATGAAGAGAGTAAAGAAGTGGTGTAACATGTTCAGATTTGCGAGTCCAGAAAACAATACAAGCAGCTGTTCTGGACTTTCTGAAGCTTATCAATGAGGTATTGTGGACAGTCAGCAAGAAGAGAGTTGCAATCGACTGGTTTAGACAAAACAAATGAGATGAGAGTTTTGGTGGTTGAGATGGACAGGGTTATGCAAATGGAGCTGATCTTTCATGGATCATAGTATGCAGAACGACAGAAGTAAGAAACATGCTTATCAAGAGACATGTTAGCAGACATTATGTAACCTAAGTTACCTGTAGAAGTAACAAAAGGAAGATCAGCATCACCTACCCGAACAGAGACAGGCAGTGGAGAATAAAATCTGGCTCTCCTTTTTGAAAAAAATAAGAGCTTTTTTTTTTGTCATTTCAACATAAATGATCATATATGAGAGTCACTAACAGAGGTAATAATAATTATGAATCTCCAGGAAAAAATTAGTATCAACTGTCATATCAATGAAATATGCTTTATGAAACAAGAAAATGATCACCCTCTCCCTATGCTGTTGGTTCATTTGTAGTCTTTCATATGCAGCACTTTGAGCATGAACTTGTGTTACTGGACTGCTGGCAGATGATTTTTTTCCTGTTAACTACTAAAATGAGGCAGATGTGTACAAATCTTTTGCTTTATTCACATTCATTGTTAAGGCTTGCTGAAACCAATAGTGGAGAACTTCGCAAGAGGCTAATCGTGGGTCTCAGCAGACAGACAGAAATCCACCCATACACATTTGTTCTTTGAGCTCACATCCACTTGGTGAAATGCACTGTACAAATTCAGTTATCATTAAATTATAAATCCATTTTTGTTAATTGGGTAATTAATAACTGAAAAGCACCTTATCGAATCAAATGAAATGGTAACAAAACTGGATTTTGAAAAGTTGTTATATCACAAAGTAGTGTTTTACTTTGTGGAAGTCTTGTAACAGATTTACAAAAGATTCTAGCACAAGCTTAAGTCTTGTGTTAAGATTTGAATGGATGGAACACTTCAGCTTAAAAGTCAAACTTTTATATTATGGTTATGGAGGGAAAGAATGCTTCAACACAAAGGAGGAAGGAGAGGAACATGCACAGTTTGTGGTCATTTTTTGCTAATTGCCTCAGTGGGGCCTGACAAGTACCCTCTCCATCCACCAGATCAAATCTGCTTTTTCCTGCAGTACAGTGAAAGTTTGACATATTGATGGATAATTAAAGGCAGGGCTTCTGCTTACGCAAAAAATTGCGTACAGTACGCATTGAAAGTTCGGAGGACCCCTTCAATTTTCGTCAATGGGGTCCCATTCAAAGTTGGGCGATGAACAGGGACCCCTTAAAAATCTGAAGAAGGGGTCCCTGGGACCCCCAAGAATTTAGCCTTAGCAGAAGCCCTGAAAGGGTTTCTATAAATGTAGTTAACCTGAAGACATTTAGAACATGGTATGAGTTTACTTGTATACATCAGATTGGGGGTGTGTGACAGTAATAACTGGCCAAATTTTAGTGACTAGTGTCAGTATTTATGATGATTAACAGTAAGAAGATCATGCATTGAGTGTTCTCTTAATCTGTTAATATGACTCCTTATCCCTATATCCTACCTCTGCCAGAAGGAACTGTAGACGATAGTATCTCTAGATCAGTTTAATTATTTTGCCGGAAGATATGTAGGAAGTTGATGTGCTTAGCCACCAAGAACACTTGATTGTGCAAATGTGCAGCATTGTGATAAGACTCGCAGAGATCTTTCAAAGTTTTCAGGCATCCATCATAGTAGTTGAATGACTATGGCATAGCAACATAAAGTGACCTATTGTATTTTTCTGACCCGCTTAGGCAATTTAGTCAGGTGTTTCCTTTGATGAACATAAAATAATATATGCAAAAAGCAAGCATAAAAATTACTTTAAAAAATGGAAGTAAAACAAATACGTACTTAAAAGCTTTGTTTTTACTGATATATGTTTGTGTACTATTTGTAGGAATTTGAAAATATGGTGTGTAATATTTTTGTAGTGCATCACAATGAGTGACAGTAACACCATCTATGGGAAAATTACATGCTATAAGCCACATCAAAGGAGTAACTGTAGTAGTTAAGAATAAATTAATATATCATCCCCAAGGGGTATACACCACATTTGCTTATTACCAAATAATGCTCCTGACATACATCAACCCACCATCGATTAAGACAAAATTCCGTCATTTATTCAAGGTGTAAATATTTGGTGTCTTGTCTCAAGAAGAGTCTTATTTGACATAATTTTATTTTTAATATGCTGGTAAATATATTTGATATTTTTTACATAAATATATATGAATATAATTTGGTGACGATATACTGAAAAGTTTCAGATTATAAAATAAAATTTTATGCAGTTGCATTTTTATTATAAAAAATGTACATTCATCATATTGTAAGCGCCAAAATATTAAAATAATTGTAGAGGCTAGCACAAATAAATCAAGCAGTTTAAATTTCAGATTAGTGTATCTGTTGTGCTTTGTCTGCTTAATTTGTCTCATTCAAGGATGCGAAGGTTCTTTATAAATAGAAAATTTTACTTTAGACTCAGTTTCTCTTCAGCTTGTTAAACTGATGATAGTTGATAATGATGTTGCAGATGATTTATCAGATGTGGCCATACATTGGTGAATATATTATGAAGATGTTGCGTGAGAGTATTGAGCCCAAAGTTCGAACCAGTCTTCCTGCAACACTGAGCTCCTTTCGCTTCACAACTATTGATCTTGGGGACATAGTAAGAAAAATACTCTGTCATAATGTTATATTCTTTATTCCATTTTTAGCATTTTAATTGAAATTATCATTACTCTCTATTTAAAATGAAAAATATTTGTCATTCACAAATTCATGTAGTCAAATTTTATGGTTTCTGCTTTGCTAGAATGTGTTTTACAGTGGTTGTAAATCTTTTTGAAATTTTCTCCTGAAGTTTCCAAACCATCTATTATTATTAATGTGATAATTTCTTTTCAAGTTATTTTAACTGCTTTCATCTTACATTTACATAGCATTATTGATAGATGTAAGAACTCGGGGAAGTGAACATTAACAAAAAGGCAGAAGTACTTTTCTTTAATTCTTAATGTAATATGTTTGCTATGTACAAACTGTACAGTGGGCAGACTGTACTACAGAAGTATCTAGATTCTTACGTGGCAAAAGATGGGTGTGTAAAGGAATGTGCATGCATAAAAAGAAACCACGGTTTAAAAAAAGGGCACAAGAGAGTATTTAATACCATCAAGACTATCTACCATGACTGGTTGGTTTGTTTGTTTTTTCAGCCACCAAGAGTTGGAGGCATTAAGGTGTATACAACAACAGTTAGGAGGGATGAAGTCTATATGGATCTTGAAATAAAGCAAGTGTGGCACAAATATTGATATTTGTGTTTTGAATGAATGAGAAAAAAATGACGTGAAAAATGATCTTGATTCGCGAACTAAACAAAAAAAAGATTTCCAGGTACTGCATGAATTTATAAAACATTAACAACCTAAAAAGACCAACACATTTAAGAAATTCTTAAGTCAGGAAAAAAATCTCTTTGTTTTGCTAGATAACAAGTTGTTTTTTTGTCATTGCAGCTATGCAAGTGACAGCAATATTGTTGTGCAGCTAAAAGGGATGTCTGCAGGAATCAAAGACTTCAATGTACATATTCTTCTGTTTACTAAACATTTTTCCTTCCTTAAAATTTATGATGTAAAGATGCAGTCTTTTGATTTTACATTTTCAGGATAAAGTGAAAGGAAATTATTAAGCTTTGCAGGAACGAGAGGAAGTGAAATTATATGCACTTGTCTGAACTTGTAGTGCCTAATTAAAAATAAAGAAAGTTTATTATATTGATTAAAGACTTATTTTTACAGTCTGTTTGTGATAGTTTCATTATCAGAAATTCAGTTGTTGAAATTCATAAAAAGAAGTCACTTGATTCACCTTCAGTTTTGAAGTAAGTCAAGTAGGACATGTATGAGATTCTTTCTTTTAAAATAAGCATTTGTGAAAAAAGGACCCATCTCCAGTGATGGTGAATAATTCTCATTACTGTGTGCAGTTTGTAAACATGTATTACCAAAGGGATGACCATAGAAATGCTTATTTATGAAGAGGCAATAGTATGAACATCTTCACAGAGGGTTGTAGTAACTTGAGAAAGGAAAGATCATTTGCCATTTATTTTTTATATTGAAATGGTGTTTAACATTTCTGCACATGTTTTTAAAAACTAGTTGCGTGGAGTGATGCGTGTCATCTTCCGACCTCTTATCAGCAAAATGCCTTTGATAGGGGGCGTAAATTTGTTCTTCTTGAACAATCCGGTGAGTTTGTTAAACCAACTATTGTCTTTATTATAATAGTATGTTTAGGCAATTCCTCCATTTGAAATTTTTTCTATTAAAACAATCTGAAAACTGCAGAAAGAAAATTTAGATAGTTTGGGTTAATGATAAAGCTGAACTTGGTAACAAAGGGAAAGACAATTGACAAATATATTTCACCTTGCAGGATATTGATTTCAACCTGACAAATCTTGCAAATGCCCTAGACCTACCTGGCCTGAGGTTTGAAAGCTTTGCCCTTTAAGATCTTTTAGATTATTCATTCTGTTGACCTGTAATGCTTGCTAACCTTTGATTCTTTACCTATCCACCTTCTCTAATGATATAACGAACATGTCCTGAAGTTGTTTTTATATTTCACATAATCTTGCTTCTTACCAGATTAATTTCAATTTCATGAATTTTTATGTTTTTAAAATACCTTCATATTTCATCACGCTACACACCTGTCTATTTTATTAAGTAGTAGTCTTTTTTCAGTGACCTTCTGCATACCATCATTCGAGAACAAGTTGCTAACATTATGGTTTTGCCCAACCGTATTCCAATACAGTTAGCAAGTAAAGTGGACCTTCGCAAACTTACTTATCCTCTACCACAGGTAACTGTTGATCTTTCTATAACTGTCTTTTAAATTAGTTTTCCTTTTGATTACTTAGATACTTGCTCATTTTTCATATGTAGAAAATAGCTGTAACCTTAAATTTTATTAACCTTTGTTAATGTTTGCTTGTTTGCATTTTCTCTGAAGCTGCTTTATCTTTTTTAATGTCCGTAATAAGTGCAAAATATTAGGACACTAGGTGTACAGATTATCTTGTATATGATTTAATTATTACACTTATATTTTCTGTTCATGATTATTTATGGAGCCCTTTCTCCAAACATTTATGTCCTCATTTAATGACAACCAGTTTATTGTTTTATTATTCCAGGGAGAACTAATCAATTTTTTAATATTGCATGGTATCATTTTGCTTCATAGAACCTGTTAGTGTTGGAAATCCTAGTATTATGAAAAACAGTCACTTGTGTAATGCAGTATATTTTCTTTATGTGATTTTTGGAATTTTTTATTGTACATTGTGATCTTAGCCTCCAATGCTACATGTCTTTGAGTAATGTTTTCAGTGTTCGTGTTGGCTAGTCTTCAATGCACATCATTTTGATGGTGTGAGGACAGTGACCACTTGAACATACTTTATTATCATTTGATGCAGTTTTTGGATTAACTGTATAGATAAAACTATGACATCATTGAAGTCATATATGTCATGGAAGTTCTTCCTGTTATTTATTTTTTTTTTATGTTGTAGGGTGTGGTGCGAGTACACATTGTTGAAGCCAAGGAACTGATAAAAGCCGATATTAGCATCTTGGGACAGGGCAAATCTGATCCCTATGTCGTCCTCACAGGTATTGATTAATAAATTGATTTCTTTCTTGCCTGATTAATTATCACCTGATAAAATCATAGTTTGTGCATGCATATGTGTGTAATATACGCGTTTTATCCAGTCCACCTATATAATATATCTCCTAAAGCCAGAATCAGTGATACTGTGGCCATTGTCATTTGTACATGCAAGTCTTTTCTTGTCTGTGTGACTTGTTTGTGTATTGCTATAAATATAAATCTGGGTAGTACACCACTGTAGAATGTCAGATAAGAATGTGATGTTGCACTTTACCAATATATGATCATTTCATATATATATATATGAGAGAGAGAGCATATGCTTGTGAGTGTGTACATACTAGTGAAAGGAAGAATAGGAACATTTTTCCCTCTTTTTGCAAAGAAGAGAAGAAAAGTGAGAAAATATGTTATTTAAAGCCACTATTATTATTAATTATATTTATATCATATAATTATTTGTGAAATACATGAGTTCATATTGACTGTTTGCATTTATAAATATCTGTATACATGTACCTGTGAATGCATTGGTGCATGCATGTGATTTGTGCTTTTTTTTTGAAGTTGGAGCTCAAGAATTCAAGACAAAGGTAATTAACAACACTCTCCAGCCTGTATGGAATGAAGTGTTTGAGGTGAGGTTTTGTTTCCAAATAACTATCAGTTATGAACTAAATTTGGTTTGTGCATTATGGCAATAACTGTTACTTATAAAAACAAACAGCAAATTAGGTTTTAGCTGAAGAGGCAAGGATATTGCAGAGAACTCTGATAGTAGCACTTCTTACTCTCAAAGTCCATGGTGGTGGCCTGTCGATTCCAAAAATGTTTGCTCAAACCTATATACAGGGCAATGAACAACAAAACATTTTAATTAATGTACTAGCTTACATTGGTTACCAGCACTTTAGGACTATTCCAGAACAGTAATACAGTATTTCCTCATGCACTTACATCTGATGTACAGTCTTCCAGAACTCATGATACCAACAAAGCAAAACACTTTTAATTCATAAAGACAGCGCTTCTGCAGTGGCTTCTATTATGCACTGAAACAGGACCCAGAGTGTTAATTGTATGGACTTCCAGATTGATTCAGAAATATCACAAAAAAATAGATTCAAATTCATTGCTGAAAGACTTGTAATGATTGTTTACAGGTACTTTCTGTCAGTGCTTGTTGATTGTTGTTGTCTTTCTAAAAATAGCTTTCAAAAAAGCAGACAATTAATGTTGTTTTATGTGTTCCTGTTGCTATGAGTGGAATAATTTTTAATTAACTGGCTTTGCTTTGCAGTTCATTGTGGATGAGCGTGATGGACAGTTTTTGAAACTTGATGTCTTTGACAAAGATCCTAACAAGGATGATCCTCTTGGAAAGTAAGTGACCTAGGCTTTTTTGCCAACTATATATATACTTAAGTGCTGTCTTCAGCACTGATGTCCTAGTTTGAATTTCACAAAGTGTCCACATACAGACCTTGAAATATGCATGAAAAAGTTTGAACTATAAAAATAATAATAATCAGCTCTTTTAAGGTGCCTATTCAACGGGCACTAGGCATACTCATTCAGTCATGTACACCAGTCAGAAAACACAATGAACAACTCACCGTTCATTCAATCAAAGAATTGCTTAGGCATATCCAGCCAAACAAGATGAGACCAAGCAAAGAAACATTAAAAGTAGTACTTTCTGAACAAATTTAAAGGGAGATTTAAAAGCTGAGAAAAAAAAAGAAGTGTCTAAAGTTGAAGGGCAGAAAATTCCAAAGCCTATGTTCCTGGGAAGAGAAGGAGCAGAATCCATGGGAGTGATATTGAAGTGGCCTAGATGATGATGACAACTATCCACAGAAGAACTGAGAAAATCAGGTGGAGAGTAGTGAGAGTTAGAGAAATGTAAGTAAGAATGGCACAGTGATGACTTTACAGCTGATAAAAATAACCTTGGGTTCAGAGATAGGATGCCAGTGCAGCTTCATGATTAAAGGGACCCAGGTTTGGTGGTGATGTGCATTGAAAATAAGCTGGACTGCAAAATATTGAACATTCTGAAGTGCAGAGAGAGAGATGCCTTAGGACAAAAAGTTTTCAAAACAAGAAATTTTCTAATTGAACTAATCCTCTGAAGCTCAGAGTAGCACTACTTGCAAAATTGTGCTACATGTATTTCATTGACAGAGTAAAAGCCAGGAAGAAACCAAGATCTCTCCCATGCCTGGAAAATGGGATGACACTGAAACCCACCTGGATCGACAAAGGCAAATGCCCTCATCATTAAGTTGCAACATATTGTCTGTCAGCGATACAAGCTCAGAATGTATATGTCAGTCCTTGAATGTTACAGTTGTAGGTCATCAGCAAAAGGTGATAATGGACATGCTGCAAAAAGCTTTGGGGAACCTCTTTTAAAAGTGAAGATGGAGCGAACAAGACTGACACATGCTGAAAACATTTCTGCAAATAAGACTGCGACCACTGAAGTGCTGTGGAATAAATACCAAATACAGTCTCAAGGCGAGAAATCATAACAACATGATTTACTGTGCAATTGACCGAAAAAAAAAAATCAACAGCTTATGAACATCTAAAGATGGCAGAATGTCATTGAGAAGTCAAAGAAGGACAGTCTCAGTACTATGAACAGCATAGCTTGCCAATTGAAAAGGGTTCTTGTCTCATAAATGTAACACAAATGCTGACTGCAATCATAGTGATATATAAAACACTCAGCCAGTTCTGTATAAAATAAAAACATGCAAATTTAAACTGAGGCACAACAAAGAACTTTCAGGAGGACACAGAAGACCAAAGGAGGTTAAGGATTACTTCAGACAGGCATTTTTCAACATTTGTTTCCACAAAACAAATCCTCGAACAAAGTTTCAAACTAAGAAATCTTCACCCCATCAAACACATGAACTCCATATTTGCCATCAAAAAATTGCTGTGGGAAATGTTACAGCTAATCACCCAAGTTTTGTTTTCACCATACATAAAACTACAGTTTTAGACAGCTTTAAAACTTTACTACATTCAGTGATCTACTTATGTGAAATATTTTGCCGTGAATTTAAAAAAAAAATTAAATGCAAAGTTTAAGTGCATTTGATTAGGGAATCTACCTTTCCTGACATGTCCAGGGATTCACCTGTGCTATACTGATAAAAAAAAAAAAGACAGTTTATTTAGTAAGAATTGCACAAAGTTATTTCATGCCACATGTTTATTAATTTTTCTTTTAGTTTTTAAACCTTTTAACTCTGATGAATTTAATATATTTGCAGAAATTTTTAGACTGTTGAATTCTGTGCATAACAAATATTTAGAACATTGACAGTATAATTAGGAAAATCATCTTAAAATGCAAACAGTATGTCCAAAAACTAATGTATAAAATATACAGCAGCATAACCTGTAACTGTATCCTGGTTGATTAAGAGAACTGTACACAACTGGTATAATTATGGTTGGTTTACCACTTTGATGTTCACAGGGCTTCTGTTGACATTTCTACAATCTTTAAGAAGGGTAATGTGGATGAGGTAAGAAAACGTTTGTGCTCTTTATGTTATTTCTGGAATTCTGACTGCCTTAGATTTGTGACTGTAATTTTTAAAGACAAATATGCCATTATTGTTTTATTAACATTCTTTAAATTAAAAAAAACTGCAATGTACATAATAATGCTAACATTGACTCTTTATGGAAAAGATATAAAACAATAACAGAAGTAATGTTTATATTAATAATAATTGAAGAAGAATTTGCAAAGCAAATCTCCCCTCGTGGAGGCAAACTCAGTGTGCTATGCTCACAGAACTATGAAATAACAAACAATTTAACATTATACCACACACAAGCTACAGCATATAGGCTATGTAATGGTAATCACACCATTGTATAGACAAAGATAGGCTATTGAAGAGTGTGCAGAAAAATTAGCTAGTTACTTGAGGTATTTCTGAAAGGTGCATTTTGAGGCCAAACTTGAAAGCTTACACACATACACAGGTCAAAGAGAAAGGGGAAGAGAATTCCAAGTGGGTCTGGGGAGAAAAAAAAGAACTGGTTTTACTTCTCTTGTCTCATGCTTGGCATAGATAGGTCAGTAGTAGCAGATTGAAGAGACCTGTTGAGTGATAGGTCATCTATTGCTCTGACACATGACAGAGCATCAATAGTTCTGATACATTTGATAGGGCAAGGCTGTGAAGATATCAGAAGCACAGGGTGGCCATCTTACAATCAATGCAAGCTTGAACCAGCAGCCAGTTTAACTAGCAGAAGAGGAGTATTGCAGGATAGCCTTTATTCCTGAGGAAGGCAATACCAGTTCATTGTTCTGAGGTCTCAGAATGGAGGGTTCATAAGTCAGTCCTGACAACACAAATGTGGATATAAGGTTTTTGGTGGGGGCAACTGTTTGAAAGGGTCTGATATTGTTGATTCTGCAAAGTTTGTGGAAGGTGGACTTGCAGACTTTATCAGTGTGAGATTCATGAGAAGATGGTGATTAGTTAATAACACCAAAGGTTCAGAGAGCGCAAAAATACTATAGGATGGCAATTTTACAGTTTAGTCTTAGAGGCTATTAGAATGACTTCAGGTATTTTAATAATAAGTAAAGTTAACTGTTACAATATTGTCAAATATTCTTTCATTATTTGTGTACAGAAATCCCTATTATTAGTATGATACTCTTTTATTAACCTGATGCTAAATTTCTCCTTGGATATTTGGCTTTGTTGACTGCAGTGGTTTACTCTGGAAGATGTGAAAACAGGCATGGTGCATGCCAAAGTGAGATGGCTTTATCTTGCTAATGACCCACTTGAGCTGGACAGGGTATGTTAGTTTTCTTTTCCTTTTCCTTTTTTGTCATTTCAAATTTAAAAAAAATTTACATCTTCACAAATCACATATTTTGAACCCTCATTTACACTGGCTAAAATGCCTTTTCCTTATTTGTAGAAAATCTGTTGCGATACATTATTTGTTCACTTGCTCATTCTCTCCAAGTGTGGCAATATATTTTAGGGATGCGTTTAGTAGTTTTTGTGCTTAGTAAAGCTTAAAGCACAGGAGTTTTCCAATGCCAGTTTTGCAAGGCCGAGTGGGCTGTGAAGCATTCTGGAGAGTATGAAGTAGGTTTGCTATCACTGGTGATTGGATTTTATTTGTGCTCTTTTTGCAGCAAGTGGAATCAGTAAGCAGTATTTGTTGTATCATCATAGTTGTGTACTGGCTTAACTGATCATACAGTATGCATGATCCTGTCTTGGACATTTTGTGGCTGACATTTTAGTAGGCACAAATATTTTCAAATACTACTTTTACTCTTAAATGAGATAATAGCTGCATGATCTTTGATTCAGTAAAAATTCTTTGTGTATAACTTGAGAGGGATATCTCTTTGCTGAAATTAGTTGTTAATATCCATTTAAGTCACCATTCCATAGTCTAGACTATTTGTTTTTGGTTCACTTGCTACATTGGTCTTGTTGTTTGGTAAGTGGTCATTATGTAGTACCTTTCTCTTTGTTTTTCCTCTTTGGAATTTAGCACCCATCTCAGTTTTACCCCTACCCCATATCTTAATTTTTGTCTCTCCTTTGTCTGACAACCTGAGAATGTTCTGGTTAAAATGCTTTGATGATACCATTAAAGTCATCGTGCGGTCTAATTCAGTGATATCAATATTTGGTCATGGTTATCTTTGTCGCTGACATCACAGTATCTCTATCAACTAGCATGTGATGACTTGTAAGTACTTGAACTAAGGAATGACAAAGATCTTAACAAGTAGAAAAAGATTCTTCAGAAAATGATAAATGTGAGCTGATCAGTATGGACAATTTATTTTTAAACAAGAAATCTGTTATCCTGTGTTAGGGATGGGGAGACTGAGTGTAGAGGTCTTTAAAAATTTTACTGTCTCCTTGATTCGAGTTCAAGGCTATTCTGAACAGCATGCAAGCCATCAGTATTGGGTGGGAGGTGATTCTGAGGTAGCTGAGAACAGAATTTAGTGTGAAAGACAGGCAAGGACTTGTGAAAGTTGTGCTTGGAACTTTGAAGTTGTCTGGATTGCTTCTGCTGTTGTGCTTCTTTATCATTTTATCTGAGTTCAACACTTTAGGTTCAGCATTTGCATAAAAAAATTGTGGTTAAATGATAGTGTTATACGGCTCCACAACTTATTTTATAGCTTAAGCATCATTTTATTTGTGAAAGTATCGGCCATTTTAGTTTTTGTTTATTTTTATGCTTTTTTTTTTATTGTTGGGAGTGATTTTCATTTGCAATGTCATAATTCCACAATCATTTTGCTTGGTAGACAGAACCTTTGCATGTGAAAGCATCTCACAAAATATCACCATGATCAAAGTTTACGTGTTACTGAGGTATGAAGCACCGTGCATTAATTATAATCTCCTGCATGATTTAATGTTTATGTATAATTTACTTTTGCTGAGGTCAAGTAAGACTTTGGCATCGCGGCCTTCTTTTTTTTCATTTTAACGGTAAGTGAAGGAACAGAGCATGAAGTCCTGTTCCTCAGAATTGCTTGTGTAACGTTTGTGCTTAATTTGCTCTCTTCTTTTTCTTTTTATTCCCTTACATTTAATGCATTTTTTGTGCAGATGGCTGCAGTGAAATCAGTAGATTTTTTTAGCTTCAGCGTGCTCACATATGAGTTTTTTATTTAGTTCTTTAGTGACAAAAACAAAAATGTTAGTTTTGAGATGTTTAGCTGCAAGGTATGTGCATGTATTAATAATGGTAAGATGCAAACATCTGTTCTGTTTGAAAAGTCAGGTGGAGAGAAAGATTTCTGAACTTTCCTCTCCACAGCATATCGGTTCACAATACTTGTATAATGCCCCTACTTTGGCTGCAGTTTTGTCATGGATAACTACATTGTTTATCCTCTATGTTCATTTAAGGACAGGAATGAGCGTGCAGTTTTTTTTGATGTTTTACCTTTGTAAGTAAATAGAAAGACTTCACACCTTGTGCCATAAAATTAATTCAAAAACATAAGAAAACATTAGTTAAATATAATTAAAATTCTTTATCATTTGCCTTAGTAAATAATGCTGTGAATGCATTTCTATGGTTTGTCACAAGAATATTCCCTATAAGACCACCTCTGACACAAAAAATAAGACCAAAAAACATTGAGAAGGACAAAATCGTTGAAGCATTGTAAACATGCCTGAAACTGAAAAAATTATTTTCTGATATATGTCGCAAGTGATTAGATTACTTTTGTAGGACTAACAGTTGATGTCTTGAGAACATGCTTGGTTGAAGTAATTATTTGAAACAGAGTGTGTGTCTAAGCTAATGTTTGCTCTGTAGTGTTTTTCTTTTTAGAATTTGTGTGAATTAGAAAGAGCATACTATTTTATAGGTTTTCAGAAAAATTGCATCTGAAACTGTAAGCACTCGTAAATTTAGATGATAGAGCTATTTGATATCTAACAAACACGTTCATGAGATTTGAATTTGTTTCAAACAAAAACATTTTTCAAATTTTCTAGTAATTTTGAAACAGTTAAAACTTTAAAACAAAACTATTCCAGAAATGTTTGTTCCTGAAAGCAAATAATGAAAAAAAAACAGAAGTGGAAACAAAAATAGCGCTTCTTAAGAGCACTGTGAATTCCTTCAATGTTTGATCATATTCATAAAGCTGCTTATTTAATGCTTAAATAATAGATGCTGGCACATAATTCTTGGATTTATTCTCATCCAGGGTTCATGCAGTTTTTCTGAAATTTCAGACATGCACACTAGGCATAATCTGTAATTAGTGGGGTAGGGGTAATGAACATATCAGAAAGTTTCTAAAAGAATGTAAATGAAGAAATGTTGTAAACTTAAAGTAAAAAAATAAAAATAAAATGGGAAAAAGAAAAGATATGAAATTGTATTTTTATTTTAATACAGAAACATTTTAGAGAGTGCACTGATAAAATGAGCATACAACTTTTCATTGCATATGAACCAGTTTCCTTAGTGGAGGAAATTTCAAACAAATTAGGGGCATTGATGAAATAGTAACAGCTTGCCTGAACCTTGGTGTTTCCACAGTGACTTGAGACTTCTCATTTTCTGTTTCATTATTAAATTATCAAACACTTTAATGTAGACACAGTGATAAAGTTTAAATGAGTTCTTTGCAAGATGTACTTTAGTGGGGTACTTTATTTATTTTATAGCATTTTTGTCAGAGTAAGGTTTTTATTTAAGATTCTGCCTTTGTTTACAAGTAACAGTGCTTGTTTTTCATACTGTTAAATTCAAAAGTGCCTAGAAAATTCATTTTGAAAAAATAAATTTTGAGACATTGAGTAACCACCATATTCAAGCCTCGATGCATCAATCTCAAGTCAGATTTGAGCCTACATTTCCATGGCCTAGACTTAAGGTTTATTTTATGAATATAATTTACTCTTTCCATGTTATTTTCATGCCAGCATGAGAAAGCTAGTTCTATATTAGTATGTGCATATTTACAAATAAATGTGTGTTTATGTGTTAATTAAGAAGCAAGGAAAGAGGCGGGACAATTACTTTAGTTTAGTCCTTGCTATTCCTTGAGGAGCATAGTCTGTGTTCCCAGATGTCAGATACCGGTGTAAGAGCTATAACCTGCATAGTTATGAAGAGATTGTTGTTTCATTAGCTTTTGAGCTTAATGGACTTGTGAATGAACTTTTTGACAGTAGAGGCAAATTGAGAGTAAAAATGTGCTTCAGGGTGTTGGTATTGATTTACCTTAGCAAAATTAGCAAAATTAGTTATAATAAATCCATTGACAGCAGTCACATTTATGCAGTATGAACACTACAAAATAGTCAGTCTTTAGTTATTTAAAATCTTATTAGGGAAATGCTTAAAATACCAGTTCAAGGTACCAATTTGTATGCTTAAAATACAAAGTTCCATTTTTTTCACATAGTCAAAGTTATGACTGTTTAGGCACCTGAAATATGAAGAAACCAGCAAACGGCTATTATATGTGGCATGCATAGAATGATCATGACTTTTTATGTTTTTCTTTGTGCATTCTAGTCCTGTTTACTCAGATTATGAAGGCAGTCTTTGCCTCTTTGTTTCGTTTGTTTCTTTGTTTTTTTTAAAACTTTTTTGTTACTTTTGCATCTTCTTTTGATGGAATTCCTAACATATTTCTAACAATAAACAAGTAAGACTCACTTTTTTCTTTCCTCCCAAGCAAACAGTCACTTATATCTTTGAAAGCTACTTGGCTGTTCTCTTTAAAGTGAAACCACAAAACCATAATGAAGAATCATGAATTCTTTTTAAGTAGACAGTGTGAGAATAGATTATGTGAATGAGGATATGTCATGAAAATAAAACAATGGCATGATAACGGGAATTTTAAAGTAAGAGAACACAGACTTTTATCCATATTTTTTCCCAGCTCATAACAAACTCATAAACTTGTTGGGGTCAGGAAAAATAAGAGGAAAGAATCCAAGCACCACACATATGGATAATGTTAAAAAAAAAAAAGTTCAGTAAAATAATTTCATATCCTGTAATTTTAGCATGTGTGTGTGTTTTTTGTGCACATAATTTTAGAGTCTGTTGCATTTCAGTTATTAGACTATAATTAAAATTAACACAAACTTAATGGAACAGAATACTGCATTTACCCAGACATTATTGAACACTCTTCTTGATTGACCGAAGAGAGAAAACTCACAAGCAATGAATAGTATAGGCACAAAATTTTATGTATTTGGAGTCCCTGCAGGTTTGGTTGAAATGGTTGCAGGTAATGGCACAGGTGGCAGAGGAACATTTGGATGAGGATTCAGTTCATACTGCACTTTTAATTGTGAATCTGGACTCGGCCTTTGGGTTACCTGTAGGTATACATAAACGTCTTGATGAAAGTCATTGATCTCTCTGGATCTGTTGTGTCCATATGTGCAAATGAAGTTTATCTCATACTAGTTATTTTGTTGCTTTTTTAGGTTATTTTTTAACCAAAATTTTGTTTTATAAACATAATAATAATAGTTTTAGGCATAGTCTGGTGCATATCGAATATCAGGCATCAGGTTTGGAGGCTGTAAATGCTTTTCAGTTTATAATTTGGACATTAGAATGGAACCAAGGAATTATACATACAAAGATGTGTGGTTTTGTGATGTTTTTATCTGATAAACATGTGAGACCGAGCTGACCATTTTTCCTCTCCCAATTGTTGTTGACATAGACTAGATTAAATTTCCCTTTTGTGATGTGCTCAGCTTGTTATTTTTAATTTCCAGGCATCATTTGATTATACATTTTTGGTAAATACCATTTTAAGGATTTGGCTTTCTGAATTGGAAGTTTATTCTATTTTTCATTTTTATCTTTTGAATAATTGTGTTGAACTAATTGTATTAAAGGGAAAGGTTTGAGTGCTGTGTTGGAGTGGGGGAAATTAACATGTTCAGAAGAAATTGTCTGATCTGCTGTTAAGACAAGATATAATTAAAGTAAAGATTTTGGTCCTCTGTATAGGGAGTATATTTTATTGTTCTCTTTTTGCATCATGTCTCATTACTGATACAGATCTGTTTTCACTTCTGAGTGGTCTGATGGCACAACGGTTAGCGCCTGTCACCAATACAGTGATGGTTAGCTGTCCTGGGTTCAGCTCTTGTCTCAGGCACGCTGTTCTTTCTCTGCATGTGGCATCTGTTTACAGGGTTGGCTGCCTTGCCCTGATATAGCCTTAGTTGCTGGCTCAGCATTAAACACCAATTCTTCCCCTCTTCCCCTTTGTTCACTTTCAGTGTGGATTTCTGTCTAGAACAGAAGTTGAAGAGAGTAGAATCAGCTAAGCTCAACCCAGTGTGAAAAAGTTAGGAGATTTTACTGACTTAAACTAAATAATTATATGCATTTCTAGTTGTTTAGTTGTTTTCTGTAGCTGGGGATTTGCAGTTTAACTTTTCAGAGTAAGAGTGGATAGTAAGTTATTCTTTTCAATTGTCTATTATTCTTTTGCTGAATTACAAGTATAGTTGAGTTTTCAGTTGTCTTCCGTTATTTTCATTTTTTAATATTAATTAATTTTAATATTAAATATGCCCTTGAGAATGAAGAATTTATCAAACACTAAAGTTAGATATAAATTCACCAAATGTGGGGAAAATTTACATATTTTTATATCAGACTATATAATAAAGAAAACATCTGTTATCAACCCAAAAATATGATCAAGGTCATAACAGGTTAAACTTGTTGAATTGAAAATCAATGAATTTGATTTTATTAACTGAAACTAGAAACCACATAACACAGAAGCTTTATTTTAACAGTGTAGACACAGTTATGCCTAAATTTTTTTAAAGAAAATCTACTGATCTCAGCGTGAGACAGTATTCCATTCATGATGTTGTAAACTAGTGTATGCTAAACTTTGTCCAGTTACAGCTGCAGAGTTTGGGACTTGGGCAAAAAATATTTAGGATTAAGAGGTTGTGGTTCATATTATGTGTAATTTCTATATTATTTCAATGATTGCTAGGTTATCTAGCTTCGGCAATGCATTTTCAAGGACATGTGCTAAATATTAGACACATGTCAATAACAGTAGACACTCTGTGTACGTTGAAAGTACATGATATCAGTTATATTAAACACCTTTTACCTGATTCACCAGAGAGGAAAGAAGACATTAGTGGAACCATCTCCTATGGTCTATCTTACTGTGGGACAAAATACTCAGGAGAGCACAGTGCGAGTAAACACCACTGAGCCAAAATGGGAAGAGAATTTCCGGTTCCTGATTACCAGTCCTTACCATCAAAATCTTGACCTAGAGGTTAATGACTTCTTATTTCTTTATTATTGTACTAGAGTAAAGTTTTAAGTACCATTTCTTGTGATCTTATGCTGCTTTTAAAACTTAATGTTATGGGTGGTTCTAATTATATCACTAAATCATTGCTTTGTCTGAGTAGTTGAATAAACTTGAAGCTGTTTGTGTTGCCTTTTTGTGCTTTTTTATGCTTCCCTTTTAGGTGTTTTTTCAAATAATACATTTTGGATGCTTAATTTAAGGGGGTAGCATAATTGGCATATTTCATATAAAAAGTACACACAAAGTCATACCCTGAGGACATAAAAAACCATGTTCCAAATCTAAATCTGATTTTTCATTTGATGAATTTATCATTACTTGTTTCACAGATACGTGACACCAAGACCAAAAAGACAATTGGGGAGCTCAGTGTTCGCTTAAAAGAGCTTCTGTCAGCAGAAGAAATGTTTATGGACCAAAGGTTCCCTGTTAGGACCAAAGAGACGGGCTGCTTTATCTACATGAGTTTGATTCTCCGAGTAAGTAGGTTGCTGTATGAATGGCTGGTCTGTCAGTGTCAAGAGCAGAAAACAGAGTTTGTGAGCTTCAGAACTTAAAACCCACTTCCTTCCAATGCTTTGTTTGATAAACTGGTGGCTAAGTTGTGTGTTATTACATGAAAATTTGTCTTGGTAGCTGAATGCGGCTGAATGTCTGTATGGACCATGGTTCTTGTAGTTGGCAAGAGATCAAGAGAAAGCACTTCTTTCTTTGATGAATAATGTTGTTGTGGTCAAATTGATTTTTAAAAATTAGTGTATAGTTTATAGTAATTTATAACAAATCTAATATGATTAAACTCAAACTGCTTTAGGTTTTGACTCCTAATGCCAACCCTCAGTGGATGGAACCAGAAAACTTGCTGAAGGACGATGGTCCTGGTAAGTCCTGATTTGCGTACATAAAGTTTTGTTTTTGCATTTCTTATGACCCATCATAAAGCAACTGATGCAACCTTACAAATCATGCATGTGAGCTTATGTGCATACACACACACACCCAGCCACTCATGTACATATTATGTGCATATATGTGTGGGTGTGGGTGTGTGTGTGGTTACATTTTCTCCTTTTCACCAATGTTTGCAATTTGCATGCAGCTAGACATGTATTTAAGTATCAAAATGAATAGACTGAGTATGCATACATGAATGGAGGCATAAATACCACTTGTGCACATGCAGCATTCAAGGATTGGTAGCTGTCATTACCACTCATGCACACAAATGGCTAAGACAACATTTGTTTTTCACCAGGACCTTCATATTGTGATTCTGAAGTTGACTGAACGATGGAAGAAAATATGAAAGCCTTCATAGCTTACTTAACTAGAATTCTATTAAAACACATTTCTGATGTTTTTTTTTTTTTTTGGTGTTTGGATTAAATGTTTGATGATTGTTTAAACATTTTTATTTTTAAATGTTGTGTTTTTTATCATATTTGGGGTAGACATTTTGATGGCCTTTATTTTTATTAGACCATTCAGCATGTATAAAAACTGACAATATTTTAATAAATATTTTTCTCTGCAAAAACATTTGATAAACTGTTAAAAAAATCTTTGAAATTTTTATTACTTTTCTTGTTTATCTTCTTTATAAAGAAAACATAGATTTAAAAAAATAGAAAACATGTACAGTGTTGATATATATTGAGTTTGAATTTCTTAGATAAGGATATTTTAATTTTCTAACCATTAAATAAACAATATTCTTGAAATGCTATTTATTATTGTGTGCTGTTAATGGCTCTGCACTTGTGATATTTATAAACCACAGCTCAGTAATTATTGCATCAAGAGAACTACTGAAATCTAAATATCTATTGATCAAAGGTTTAGACAGGGTACTGTTTTGTGACAAAACATGCTGATATCTTGTAACACCTATCTTTTTAATCTCATAATGCCTTGAATACTCTAAAGTAATTTAATTCAATCTACAAATATATTTTTTATTGTAAATATGGTCTAAGTCAAACTCAGTAACAGTGCTTGATGAGCACAATGTTTTTTACTTTATTTGAATAGCTGAAATTAATCATCTCAAACATTACAATAAGAAAACTTAAAAAGAAAATAAGTAAAGTATATGCTGTTCTACAAAATTGTGAACAGTCCATGAAAATTGAGTTTGTATCTGTATAATCCATAAAGATCACCCTTCAGCAAGTTCATTACTTAAATTCTTTTCCCTTATTTTGAACTAAGCAAGTCACATAAACCTTATCAGCTTCGTACTTCACAGTTGTACCTTGAAAGATTATGGACATAAAGGAAAAACAATTAGGTGTGAAATTTGTACTTTAAAACACACACACACACACCCATGAATACTGATGTGTGTTTTTTAGCATTATGTTTTGCTTGAACTTAAATGCACATAATTATTTATCACTTAAAAAGAACTAACAGTTAATTTTTGATAATAGGGATAGAAATGATGTTGTGAACTTTAACTCTCTTATGGTGTTTACTTAGGAGGAGAGGGAGTTCTGTGGACAAGAAAGATGAACTAACTCCACCTTCAGGTGGTGACAGCAAGCCTTTGTCTTCAGTGTCAGCCGCTCCAGAGAACATTGGAAAACAAAATGGTGAAAAGCCGGTGAACAAGGAGGAGGTGGTGATGTTATCGTCATCACCCTCCGCAGTAGACATGGAAGTGCGTCAGCGCAAACCCAATTCTCCTACGCTGCCTGTCACGCAGAGGTCCGTGTCATAAAACTCTGGAACTAGATTTTTTTGTCAAGGTTGATTTGAAAACTTTCCTAGAATGCTTTCTTGCATTCCTTTTTATCCTTGATTTGTACAACATGAAAAACTTATATTATCGATAATGAGTAGGCTAATAGGCTATCCAGTTGTCAAAACTTCAAGCTGTATCTATGGATATTTTTAATCTCACAGGTTTGACATCTGCATGATGATGTTTAGAGATATATGTTTTATACCAATCTTAACCCAGTGATTTGGAAAAAACTTGCATACCATCTTAGAATTGTACTAGATGACATGACTGGAACTCACCCCATGAGCTCCCCAGTTCTAGCTGTCCATTTCTGGTTGGTCAAAGTTGACCAACTAGCAGGGAGCAATCAAACTCATTTGCTACACTATCCTATGCATGCAGCTGTTGCATTGACATTGACCCCCATGGGTCTGGTGTCTGGTGCTGGGGATGAACACCCGGTCTTTTCTGGCTATGACTGAGCTGGCCCACTCATTTCTGTTCTACTATTTATCTCTCTTACTGGCGATTTCCTCTATATATTCTCACAAACTCTCCCCTTTTTACCCTTCTGTTTTATCTTTCCTATCTTTTGTCTGTTTTGATTTTTCTCCTATCTTCCTTTTCCATTGTGCCTTCTTTGGTCTCTCTTTTGGGTGGTTCCTGTTAGGCCCCCTGCATTTGCTTTGCAAGGCAACTTGTGTTGGCAAAAAAACTGGAGAAGTGGACATTTTGTCAAGATGAGTTGGGGTGGGAAGTTGATTGATTTTGTGTGTTCCCTCTTCATTGGTCAGCTTTGACCAATTGGGAGCAGAAAGCTGGAATTAGGTAGCTAGTAAGATGAACAGAACTCCACAGTCATGTCATCTGGTGAGTACTCAAAGAAAATAATTTTCCTACCAAAAGTAGTACATTTATCATTAACTTTTTCATTGTTATTCTGTTGCAGTATTGAAGGAAGTGGACAGTTTGGTCTAGGTCGTATACAGTTGACTCTTCGCTACAGCACTCATCGTCAAATACTGGTTATTGTTATCCACAAAATCAGGTATTTGGCAGAGAATTGGTTTGTTTTGTTTTGCAGCATGGGGACTTGGAAGTTATGCAGGTGTGTACAATATGTGCAAACCTTGTGTAACTGGTTATGCAATGCTACTGTGACACAACAATAAAGTAGTCCACACTTTAAATACTAGATAGCTGCAGCAGCAGTATAGTAAGTACATAGAACCGGCACCAAACTCTCCTCCACTGGCCATTGTTTCTTCACCTATACTGCTCCATGTGATTAGGACATTCTCCTCTTGCCCATCTGCAAGCTGCCTCTTTGGTTTCAAGAAACAGCTTAAAACTCGTCTCTCGTGTATTTGCAAACAACTCACTGGAAATTGCCTTGAACTGTCCTATGGGATCAGTGCACAATCCAAGTCTTATAGTTATAGTATTAGTATTATTATAATAAATGACAGATGATTTCACAAAATTTAACCTAGGTCTGGCTGTAACTTAATTTGCTTCAGCAACCTAAAACCAGCACAAGGAGACAGCAAAGGCCTGGCTGATCCATATGTTAGAATGTATCTGCTGCCTGACAGAGATACCAAAAGCAAACGAAAGACTAAGGTGGTCAAAGATAACCTCAATCCTGTATTTGATGAGACGTGAGAACTTTTTCCTCCTTAAGCTTTAAGATTCGATTATTAGTAAGAAAATCAGTTTATGCAGCTTAAAATAAATTCTTCATTTACATCTGATTTTATTACTAGCACAATCCTGGAAGAATGCATAAAAGTATTTTTTTTAATTTTGCACTTTTTGTAAGGGTTTGTGTGCATGTATGCATGCTTATTTCTTTAAAGGAAAAAATTCCCTTGAGGACATTATTCTCTAAAGTCCTCTCATCTCTTCCAGTTATGAGTACCCTGTCAGTCCCCCAGAACTGAACAACCGTTCTTTGGAACTGACAGTGAAGAACGAGACAGGCATGTTTTCTTCCTCTCAGACACAAATGGGAATGGTTCTGATTGATTTGTCTACTTTGGACACCTCCCGTGCAGTCACCCAGTGGTAAGTTTTTATTTTGTATTTTCACGTCTTGTAGACTTTGTGGTTGGTTAGAATGCTTACTCTGAAAAACACTAAATACATAATCATAATACATAAAATGTTTGACTGTAGACCTCATAATTGGTTTAGGTTTGTTCCCTGTCACTTCATAACAGAAAATATCAGTGGAGATTTTTGCACATTACCATTTGGACATAGGAAAGTGACTTTCTACAAAACTGATTTTTCACCTATCCATGTAGTGGCTCCATCTTGCCATGAATCCACATAGTGCAGAGCATCTCTTAAAATTTTGTATGGATGGCTTACGTGATTCTTCAGTTGTAGATATTTTAGAAATTATTTGCTTGCATAGTATAACACACATTCCATGTTTGAGTTGGCGTGTGCTAAGAAGTGTATGATTGTAATCTTGTACAATCATGGGTTGCTTTTATTTATTAGCATCTGTAAGAAATGAAGTGTGTAACTTGCTGCTAGAAACCTCAGCATAAACTATAAAATATGGTCAGAATAAAAGAAATTGTAGATACCTAATTGACACGTATATATATTATCTTCTTGCAGGTTTGATTTGGCACCTGAGAATTCAATCAAAGCATCTTCCCTAGAATCGGAAGTGTGAAGTTGTTTGAGGGGTTCTGCATTGTCTGCTGGTAAAAATTCTACAGGAGAAATGAAAACTGTAGATCCTGCTGCCATAATTATATCCGTCTTCTAGATTTAGAATTGTCTTGTTTGTGATTTGCTTTTTTGAGTATAAAATAGTAACATAAAACCCTGCAATAGGTTTTAGAGATTTTTTTAATCACATTGTTTTGTATATGTATCTGGTTTTTATCATTACTTCTTTTCTTAATTTTCTTCATGGTGCCTTCTTTCATTTTTTAAAATTATTTTTTTCCAAAAGCTCATAATTCACTGATCCTTTTCTGTGTAGTCATTTTTTTTAACTGTCATTACCAAATGGTGGTAATTTATATAAAATTCTCATTGATCATCATTGAGATTAACCCATACTAGTGCATTACGTGTTCATTACAAAATTTCCGGGATGAACAAGAAATTCAACAAGGTTGAGGTTGAAATCTCAGTTATGTTTCACTAAAACAATCTCATTTAACATAGTGCAATATGGACAGCTAAAATAATGATGCTTTATAGTCTTATTTGATGCTTTGTTTTGAAGAGTCTTTTCTGTCAATGATGAATTAATAGGAAAGCAAAACTTTTCATTTTTAAATCAGAAATTTTCCCTTGTGATTGTTATGTAAAGTCTTAAAAATTTTTTTCAAGACAGCTGACGTTTTAACATGCTGGTTTTGTAATTTTTTTAAGTACAGAAAGGAATATATTTTAATGGTGTTAAGTCTTAAAAATACTACAAGCTAATAACAAAATTAAATGGCCCAGTGAACACATTTGGTTTAAACATGGGAGTGCAGCGCTTTTAAGTTCACCCACAGTTTGGTTCAAGTGAGTGTGGCTTAGTTGATGTAAAACATCATTTTGAAAATGCAGTACTACATCAATGTATCTGTGAGAGTATAGGCTTGCATATAGTCTGATGACATTGTTCAAATCACTACTTCTAAGTAGACACTGATAACACTCCAGTATTTACAAATGACTTCTAAGTATTATAATTAAATCCATCAGCTCTAATGTTTTAATGTTACACTTAAATAAAATATGCTCAAATATTTTATTAGAGTTTTTTTTTTCTTTGTTTACACAGCTCTTTTGATAGTACCCAGTAACTTCAGTTTCTTTTTTAGAGACTTTTTTAACTATATACAATCAAATTATTATGCATGTTATTTTGTGATTTAAAATCAAAAGTAGTTCATACAGATACTTTTTACCATGTGAAACTACTGGTTAACCTAAGGTAGTGTCAGTTTTTATTATTTCATTTGTAGTAAACAGGGTGTTATTAGCCTGCTGGTCTTATTGTCTTTAATCTTGAACCATTGTAAAAGAATAGTTAAATATACTATGAAAACAAAATCTGTATTGATGTTAAATTAATGTAAACCAATGTTTTCATTTTGAATATTTAAAGAAGCTGTGGAGAAAATTTTTTAGATTGCTTTAAGAAAAGAAAAGAATATAATTTGTAGTAATAAAGGTCTTTTTATTATGATTCTGCTAGCTTTACTTTTGTTATTTACCATCCAGAAACTTAATATAAGAGTGCTTACATTTTATACTGAGTTGAGTGCATATATAATCATCTCCATGAGTCAGCGTTTAAAAACTCAGAACTATGCTAGCTTCTAGACAGTCTATGACAGCAATGAGCCTCGTGTCTTCACAGTTCAGACATCAGAAGTCTGCTGTTATTCATCCTTATTGGACCTTTATTAGAGACAGAGGCACCTATCAAAAAAAATATCAGCGTTTCAAAAAGAACCCATTCCTTATAAATATGCACTTTCCTCTTGTGCTTGCTTATTATCTTCAACTAGATCTGTATTTAGTAAACATTTACATTTGAAGATTTAAGTGAGTCAACGCATAATTGATTGTTTCATGCTTATGCCAGTTTGCCATTAATACAAGGTATCGGTGCCTCGTTAGTTGTTTTTTATATTGCTGTTTCTTAGTAGCTTTGATATTGTTTTAAAACTAAGAAATGTTCAAGTGTTTGAGTTTTTTTTTTTTTTTTTTTGCTTTTGGATACACCTGTCATCATTTATTTGGTAATTCAAAAATACTTGTATGCATTGTAAATTTTAACATCTTTGGAGAAAAGAAGCAAAGACTTAATTGCTTCATTGTGTATTATCTTTTGTGCACTGAAACCATACTCATTGTTTTCACTAATACTCGGAAGAAATAATACAAAGAAATATTACTGTGTGCGAGGACTGATCTCATTATTTAAACCTAATAGTTAAACAGTACCTTCATGTCTTTCTTTACTTTTATCCTCAAATAAAATGACGCAGATGAAATATTTTCAGGTGAAACTTAACTGACGAGAAGCAAGTTTTCTTGTATTTCCTCTCACCACAACTATGGATAACAACGATCTATCTAAAAACATATCACTCATGAATGTTCACTACCAAAAGCTTTTATGAAGCTGCTTGCCTTGTAGTTCTGCTGCTGTTGTAAGTAGACGATCATGCGGTACATCTTGTTGATGACTTGCATTGTGCACTCTGCTTATTTTGTTATCATATGTGCTATGCATAAATTGCAGTACATTAATTGTTGTCGACAGTGGATGCCTTCTTAATGTTCAAAAGCAAAATTTTTTTTAAGAGAAATGCTATGCATATTATCACCAAAGGTTACTACAACAATTCTTTATACGTGTTTCTGGGAAAATGGTACTGTGTAAATAGGCTATGTGTTTTCTGTTTTATCAACAGATTCTAAATTTGCAAAGTTTATCGTAATGCAAACCATTAAAAATCTACACTCAGAAAGTTTATTTGCTTTGACTACTTGAGGGGGTGGGGGAGAATATTTTACATAATGTTATATAAAGTTTAATTAAAAAAATATATGCCAGCAACTGAAATATAATTGAGTGTTGGACATTCTGCATGAACTGAAAAATAAAAAAAATTGAAAAACTTGACAAAAATTCATTATTTAGACATCACAACATTTCAAACCAGTGAGTGCTTTATTGAAATGTTGCAGACTTTGCATATACATGTAAAGAGCTAATTCACATCATTCGCGGGGATAGATGACATAGATTAATTTAGTGTCGCTATCCCTTTTGTAACAATTGTTATTTGATTGTGTTTCAATATGGTGGTGATTTTTGTGGATAATGCAATAAATTTATTTTTGAAATCTAATGATCACAGAATTTATTAATGTCTTTCAGTAAGACAACCATGACTTGTTTGATGTTATTTTACCCCTATTTTCAAAACTTGCCTTGGTGTGATTTCTCAGAGGGGTAAAACTATATGTGCCATGCTACTGTATACCTTTAGATTATATTTTTTGCTTCAGCGATGAAGTATTTTACCTACCCTGTGATGAAAAAGTATACTTTGTCTTTCTACATGCTAATATTTAATTGGTAATGAATCATTGAAGAAAACTGTTTCATAGAAGTTGTGCATAACACTAAGGGATGTAGAGTAATGCATAATGCAAAGTAGTCAGTATGAAACTACATTATGACAAGCATAATGTTTTACAGGTTGAAAGAACAAATATTTTCTTCAAAATTCTGAGACTCTGTTAGGTGTAGTTGGTATCTCCACATTTACATCAATCATTTGCTGGTGTGTCACACCATTTTTATATTGAATATTTCTAGTTAATATAACTTTTAAGTAATTAACATATAACTTTTAAGTAATTAATATATAACTTTTAAGTAATTAATATATTTTTGTAATAACTAGTTAACAAACTTACTGTTTAATGTGATGAGATAGACCTACATTTTTCAAATGTAAACTAAAACTCATTTTAATCTCAGCACAAATGATTCATTGCTTGCTTTTAATTCCTGATATTCAGTTCATCACTGTATTATACACAGTTGTAGGTTTTTATTTGAACAGATTTTTTTTATGCTTTACTTCTCTAATATCCATTTTTGAAGTTGCAGTAGTAATGTGTGGTGGTTGGATCATAAAGACTGTATTGAAAATACTTGGCGTCTGTGTTTATAACATCAGTGTGAGGGAAAATTGGTGGAGAGGGGGATGATTGTGTGTGAGAAAGCTCACATAAGCATATTGATGAGTGTGAGGGTATATGTATTAATATGCATGATATTAATATAGTAGTATGGAATTGGGGCCCAACATATGCATGTGCGTAAACACACCTGAACTCATAAATTCTGGGTGGATCATGGTAACCGACCACCAAGCATTTCTGGCCAAGGGCATGCCCAGAGAGTGGTAGTGGTCTGTGGTGCGTATGATGAGGTTATGAAAGCTATATCGCTTCGTCTGCTTTTTCACTTCATATTGATGATCCGCTGCTTCAAAGACTACATATAACCAAAGGCTGTATATTACAGTGTCTTTGATATAACCACAGACGTGCATAGTACAAGTTTATGATCGTAACTAAATCGTGGATGGACTGATCGTCTTGACACGACTTCTCCACGAACTAATATCCCGTCCACGACAATTCTCTGCTGCTTTTTTTTTTTAAAAAAAAAAAAAAAGCTTAGTGCTGTGCGCGTTAATATGTGTGTGATCGACAGTTTGTTATTCGCAGGATATGTGGGCTATGTTAAGTAAAATCACACAAAAAGGCATTCATCTTCATCTATGACTTCAAAAAAGAGCAATATATCTCAAAATAACCTAGTGGGTGGTTGTTTATGCTGACCGCTTTACCTATGGCAAATATGTGTGTGTGCGCAACAGCTCTCGTATTCACAACAGTGCAAAAGGTTAACCTTTATAGTGAACGATCAACTTCATATTACTCCTAGCATATCTGTATTCAATATGCATACATTTGAATCGAACGTTTCTTCGCGCGGTCGTAAACTGAAATCCACAAAACGGTTACCACGAACAAGTACGTTAACTCTCGCTCACTTGATGTCTGAGGACTGATGCACCAACATTATGACACCGTCAACGCCAGCGGCAATCAGTTTAGCGTTAGCTGCCCAGTTCAGAGACTGCCAGAATAACGACAGTGGCGATTCTGATTTACAGATAGCAGCATTCGAAGGCAATGAAATTCTTGTTAAAGAAATATTGAGTTTGGAACTTCAAAGGGAAGTAATCGACAAAAGAAACCACTGGGGCTGCACAGCACTGCGTCTTGCAGCAACTGGTGGGTCTTGTTAGTCGTTACCTAAATTTTACAGTGAAAAAAGGAAATAGAGCAAAGCATGCTTGGCATTGATAGGAGCATAGTTTCGGCGGTAAACTCGATTAAGTTTTGATCGGCTGTTGAGCCACTATGTAGCAATTGTGCATTATACAGTAATCTGTTAAGTATAGGTGGAATGAAAAGGTCTAATCATTAAAGCTGAGAGACACAACTTTATTTAAGGAGGGTCCAAGCCTTATGACACTTTTTACAAAGCGGAAAAGGGTTAGAATTAGGGGTTGGGCTATGGGAGAGGTAGGGTTAAGGTAAGAAACAGGATAACTTTGGGCTAGTGTTATTGTCGTTCATCAAGAAACAACAAATATTATTTAAATTGATAGTAAATACTATATATAAATGAAACAAGCGAAAGTTCAAGATGTATGTTTATGAGTGATTCTGTGTGCATGTCATGCATATTTTTGTATGTGTGTTTGAGAGAGACTGTGTGGGGGAGAGATATTAGGGAGGGAAGGAGAGACAGGAAAATAATATCAGTTTTTTTAAACATTGTTGTGCAGAAGGTCATCTCAGTTGTGTGAAGCTACTGTTGCAGCATGGTGCCACTGTTGACATGTCAGATGTGAAAGGTCAAAGTCCATTGCAAGTGGCTGTTAAGAATGGCCACTATGAGTGTGCAGAACTACTCCTACAAGCAGGTGCCAATCCCAATGGTAATTCAGCCAATTGCAGCAGTCCACTGTGCATAGCTGCAATGAATGGCGAATCTTGAAATGGTGAAGGTATGTATTTTTAACAGTGGGAACAACAACAAAAATCATGTATCAGAACTAGTATGTGTTCTTGTTGCTGCAGCTTTCATTAGTTTCAGAGACTGGAAGGAAAATGTAGAAATAGGCAACAACAATTGTTATGTCTGAGATGAAGCCCAGTATTTTCTTTAAATGACAATACTTTAGCACATAAATTAATTTTTAAAGTCATGTTTTCATGCATGCAGTTTTTGGAAGAGGTATATATCCTTTTGTATTTAGAATACCATCCTTTTAGCTCTCTTTTGCATATGTATAAAATAGTATATATCAATCTGTTTTGTGATTAATGTTTTAAATGGAAATATTCTTATGGTTAACTTTTTTTTAAAAATCAGCTTCTAATCAAGTATAATGCTGCGATCATCTTGCATAGAAGGTCACTTGGAGGTCCCATGTTTACAGTGGACCCTCTACAGATGGCATTGGTTTATCATCACTATGACTGTCTTAAAGTTATGTTGGCAGCATCAAACAGACCGCTTCAGCAACAAGAGCTGCACACCCATTTTACTGGGATTAGCTCCCTCTACCATTTGGCTGTGAAACACAAGTGTAATGTTAATTTTTTGGAACTGATGTTTGAGTTTGGACTTAATCCATGGATCAGAGATGCCAGACAACTTTATCCTTGGGAAACCACTTCTGGAGATGTGATGGCAGATCAGACAAGGGATCTGATGATGTTCTTTAAAATAATACGAGGTAAGCTACAGAGTTTCACTCGTGTCAAGAAACTATTTTCTGCCAGGTTCCATGCGCTGCCTCTAATCTGAGATCTGAAGTAAAAGATTTCTTCTTAAATTCCATCTTTTCCCGCTTGCAGTCTACCAGTCATTTCCTGTACCGAATGCCTGGGATGCTTCATGAGCAGATTTTTCCCTCTTTTATGTCTGTTGATAAGTTTTGAGATGTTTGCTTTCTGTTTTGGTCTTTTACAGTGTGTGTATTATACCCATTTGTATCTGTTTGAATTTGTGCTTTAAGTATTTTATATTCCAAAAATATTTGTAAATCGCTTTGACTCTACTGGACAGTGGTGAAATGTACCATATAAATCAGCATTATTATTGTATGCATTTGTGAATATAATTAATTACATGTGTTACACATGTTTGTGTAAATTTTTATTTAATGGGTATATATGTGTAACATTTTCTCATTATTTATGTAAATATTCAGAATTGTTCATCTTTTTTTCAGAACACCCACGTTCGCTTCGTTCTTTCTGTCGGCTTTCCATTTGGAGATATGTGATTTCATTGGGTAGACAAACACGAGATCTTGAAGACATCCAAGGGGTCCCTGACAGCATCAAGAAATATCTAATGTTTGAAATAATGTTTTAAAAGTATCTAAAACAGAAGAGAAAAAAAAATATAGTGAATGTTCAACATGATAGGAGCTACAAGGTGATGGTAGTTTTAGCTACACTTTTCCCTGCCACACAAAAACCATTGCTTGTTTTGTGAAGCTTTTGGGTGTTTTCTTTAAGTCATTCAGCTGACATAGTGAATAAGCAAATGAAGATTAATGATAGCTTAGCAGTTATGTAATGGAAATATAGCTGCTTGCTGTTAAGTACTTGTAGAACTCATTAGGATTGGTAAAAACTTACGTAAAACTGAAAGTAGCCATTATTTACACAAAAAGATTTTCTTGTTCTGAAAACATTTTTTACAGTTTTTAAGTTTAGGATCTAGAAAAAAGAATTCAAGCACAGTTACACTGATTGCCTCCATGTCTATGGTTATGTGTGCATGGTAATTAATGTGCTGATCGTGTAGAGCAAAGAAATAGTTATTTATTCTCTCCAGGAATGTATGGAGCTCACCATATCATAGGCAACTCATTTTCTAGTCTTTTTTAGGAAGCACTCAGATGACTGCAGAAGCCCATTTTGTTACACTGCAGATTGTTTACAGTTCAAATATGTTAAAATAAAATGAACTATAAATTTGTGAAAACACTTTGCATGTGACATATTCATGATTTTCTGTGTACATGAATGTTTCTTTTTCTCTTCCTGTTATTTAGCTATCTGTATCTTCGTCTCTAAATGTGTTTTTTCCCCCGACTCTAAAATGTTTTTAAAGTTTACATATATATGTGCATCTGCATGCTTGTTTGAAGATCAGTTTTGGTCATCATTTGAGTTGATCCGGTACAAAGTAACATAAAAAATATTATGTGATGAATGGATCCTGCACTGTAGCTGATTTGTATCATTTGGGGAAAAACAACGTAAACCAGTTTAGCTGTTTCAGACATGTTTGATGCAACAACAGTAAGCCAATAGCCCAGAAACACGATTAAATTGATCATCGCAAACAACTCACTGACTTAACCCATCTTGTTTTAATTTTTTTAAATTTTTCATCAGTTTAAGCACTAATGTGACAGACGACTGAGAAAATCGAACAGTTTCAATTTATATATGGTCTTCTGTCTCCTTGAGCAGTGACGTCCGTCATCGTTAATACAGAGCACCATCTTCATCGTAAGGGATATCACTTTGCCACCGACTAAACTTTCTTGTGGGCATGCTGTCCACCAACCTGTACAAATATTAAAAAAGAAAAACCAGTCTGAAAAGTTATTTAAAAAAAAAATCAAAGCCACATGTATGATCGCATTTTGAGAGTTGGTAATCTGTACTGCTGTTATTTATTATGTTGAAGATGATGTTTACAATGATCATGATGATAACATTGATGTTGATGTTGGAAAATAAATTCAATCAAAATGCAGAATTAATGTTCTTGTGAATTATGTATATGGCAATGATTACGTGTTAAAATACGTTTTTGATAAAATCACGACAGCATTTTGATATGCATGCATAGACTTAATATACAAAATTACAATAATCTCTTACCAGCATATAATATCAGAGACTTAAATAACTAAAGCAATTTTTATGACAGCTAGGATAATGAAAGTAATTTTAGGAACTTCATTGTGAGATCAAATGTACGTATACCTAGACCAAAAATGTGCACTATGTGCTCTTACAACACACACAAAGGGAAAGGGGAGGAGAAAGTCTTCTGCTAAATACCTATTTCAAACCAAAACTAATAAGAATCAAAATACTGAAGAAGATATGAAGAGACAGAAATGGTATAATTTTTATTTATCTATAGGGAATCATAGGCATGCAATTATCGCATATGTTAAATGCTATACTAGAATTCTAAACTACAGATGTACGTTTCAAGCACCAATAACTTGGAGAGGGAACACATTTCAAAGTTACAATATGCCTCTATATATCCAGCTGTGAAGGACGACCTTTATCTTAATTATATTTGATGTTGTTTTAGCATAAATGTGATATATATGAGTGTTGGTGGTGGTGGCCTCAAAAGAGCAATATTGCCGATTTCGTAACAAGCATGAATGACTTGCAGGACTTACAGAAACTAAGCATACGACTGTGGCTGCCCTGGTGTACAATATAAAGACACCCATAGCAGGCATGCTCTGCGGCAAGAAAGAGGCTTACATTGAAAATACATTCATGTTGAATGCACGCTTGAATTCATTCTGAAACTGAAGTCAGCTATTGTTTCCACTTTACCACCAAATGTTGAGCTCCCTTTTTGAGTGAGCCAATTTAAGTTTTGGTTCTTCAAGCATTTTAAAAATTAATCTGAAGAGAATTAATTGTTTGGGGGTTGATTGGATGAATGAAAGGACGACAGGAAGGTTTAGATATATTAAATAAGGAATATCCAAAAGAGACAGCAAGAGTTAAATTGCAAAGAGAAATGCCTCGAGTTTTTAAGAAAAACCCAATAATAATAAAGTCCACTTATATAATATCATATTTCAGGCCGATGGGCAGATCTGTCACTACTGCACTCAGGGTTCAGATCTCGTCTCGGGACATTCACCATGTGACACCTGTCCGCAGGGCTGCATGGGCATTGGGGGTTTTCTCCGGGTATTCCGGTTAGGAAACCCCCTCCCTCTTCCACCAGAGTGTGAAATCACCTCAAGGTGGAAGCACTTTCTTACTAAATAAACCAACCAACGACCAGCCGATGGGCAAGCTCGTGCATGGCACTTTATAAATAATGATAATTTAAAAAAAAATTAATTAAGGCTGCAAATATTCTTGTCTGCACCACTGTTCCAGCCATAGAACAACTTCCATGAGTGCAAATCATTTTTAGCTGCTCATAGGTGGTCTGCGGAATGCCTCTTAAAAAATCATAATGAGTTCACAAACCATGCATATGAAGAGAATCAGTCAAATCCACCTCTATAATGTTTCGACACAAGTTCAACTAGTCATCATCCTTCATGCGATACAAATCCATTTGCTTGCGTACATTGTTTTGCTCTGATGCTTCGGTGAAACAATTTTGGTAATCTTCTGCAGAAAATGATACCACAGAACACTTACAATTTCTATTTCTTTCTTGTAAGAGTCGAAAATCAATGCGACCGATCACAATAATCCAAAAGGGATAATGCAGTGGCTTATAGCATCTTTATATGCTAAGCAATTACAGTAACATTTTTTTTGTAAAAATCTATATTAATTATTGACATTGGTCTAAGGCTTCACAAAAAGACAAAGTATTATACTGCCCACCACTACACTCACAGGTTATGGTCACCCTATGTTATCAGTTCTACGCTTAAACAGAAATAGAAACGCGGATTTTTCGGTGTGGATCAAACGAGACATAGCCACCAGTTTGTCATCATATTCAGGAAACCTGTCTAGTCAAAGTCAAACAAAAAAGCATTTTCAGTTTGTGCGGCTGGCGGGGTTGACATGGTCTGCATCTGACGCTCTTGTGATGCTTCCTGTGTCGTCCTCCTCTGATGGGGGACTGTTGTGCAGGTGGTAGTGTCCCGAAATATCTCGCGATCAGATTAATTAAATAATGCTGCTCACCTTTGAAGCAACCATTAGGCGCAACGCAAGCTTCCCTTAGCAACCTTTTATCTGTCACATCACGTCGGGTATTTTTTCCCACAGAGAACATTCTGCAGGTAAAACGCTGATGATAGTGGACTTGAAAAACACTTTTGTGAGCGAAAAACGGAGATATGAAAGTTAATGTAACCTGACCCAGTTGTGCAGGATCAGTAATCAAAAATGAGTTAACGGTCACTTTCTCCATTTTTAGATAGCTGCATATTGTGGGGTTGGCGAGAATAAATGAATGAAGACGAAAAAAAAAAAATAGACGAAGGAAAGAAAGGAGAACTACAAAATTTATCAAATTATAGATGTCTTTTGTTTCACGTGACAGCATAGTAGATTCTGATGATTTCATTGCCGTACACAAACTCTGATTTCTGAGGAAAAGGAGGACAGACCGTCTTTGTAAGATCACTCGCACTTTTGCAGGTGCTTGTTTGTTTGTTTGTTTTTAACGCCCTGCCAGCAACTAAGGCTATATCACGGCAATTTTGCAGGTGCGTCAAGTGTTGGCGAGAAGGCAGCTAATGAGCTAGTCCACAATAATTATGTACAAAGGGAGAACAACAGAGATTCTTTTATCGGTAAATTAATATTCCGTCAATCTAGAACACTAAAGAAAATGACAGCTTCGTGATATTGTCGCAGAAAGTGAAAAATCCGGGAAGTTATAAAGAAAAGGAAAAATATTAGGGCTTTTGTTGCCATGCAAAACCTTCACCTAATCAAGTTCCTAATCTTCATATATGGTCATTACCTTGAACGGAATGAAATCACCCAAAGATCAAAAAGAACAATAAGCTACTTCCCCCACATGCTTTCATTTACTTCAAGGGGAGCTCAAGCAGACATTTCATCATAAAAGTAACACATTCAGGTAGAAATTAGATTATTTCATAATACGCTTTTCTTTGGTTGGTTAATCGAATGCGATCGAACAACATCAAAAACTACCATAAGGATACCAAGAGTAGGATTTCAGTCAGGTAAAACTCATTCTCAATTACTAGTAAACAGTTTATTCACATATTAATATTCAGGCTACAATATCACAGGTTGAAGAAGAATCAGTGGTCCATTTGCTAGTCTTCTTTTGCTACCTGGGTATCATGGTAAACAAATGGGGAAAAATGTCTTCGTTATCGAATGTTCTTATGCAAGAAACACAAATTCTGTCACAAACTTGTATAATGTCTTTCGATCTTTAACTTTACGATGTGTTTAAGTTTTTTTTTTTTTTTGTTTTTTTGCCCAATTAGTTCGACCGGGTATTAATTGTTATTTTTATTAATTGTTAATACATTTTGCTGACAGTTTTCCTATCTCATTCGCGCAGATGGACATATAATGAAAACAATTTCAGGATCACCTAACTTATAAAATGACTGTTTTTGTGGTCATTACAAAAATAATTTTCAAACAGAGTTGTTTTGTTTCTCTTAACCTCATGTTCATCGCCTTACGTCCCTCCGCCACACAAAACGGACAAGCTTCGATCCAATGTAAATTCGACCTTTTAGGTCAATGTTGCACTGATTAACCAGTGGCTGTTTACACACTCCTGCACACTTAATCCACGCCCATGCAAATGATGACAAAAGAAGGGAAATGGTCGATAACCAAACGTGACCACTACAACTGTTGGTGAATCTTGCTGTCTCTCTCTTCCCACCTTTTTCTCTACTTGCTGCGTTTTAGGTTGATTAAAACACGAGCACCCATCTTTATAATGGGAGATTAGGATAAGGGGGATGCAGCTTGCCTCCTTGATGTCTGATGGGTTTGAGGAAGCCCTTATTTGAGTATTCACAGAAAAACGGACGACAACTTATATAGCTAATCCTCTTAAAAATAATACTTTTCAGACAAAAAGTCCGAACATTTGCCGGACCTAAATTCTGTCTGTCAATACAAGTCTTCGGTTGAAAATTTGACTTACTATCTCCGACTGGTTTTGTTACAGACGGCAGAGCTAACTCCCTTGTACTTTGGCAGAAGAAATGGATAAGGACTCGTAAAGATTATTATTTTTAATAACAGACTAACAGTACGGCTAGACACCCTGGCCTAAATTCGACTGAGAATGCCACTTATGATCCTCCTTTGGTATAGCTTTAAACTTCTTTGCCTTAAGATGATGATGATGATGATGATGATGAAGAAGAAGGAGAAAGAAGAGGAAGAGAAGGAGGAGGAGGAATCCATCATCATCATTATCATCATCCAACAGTTGTAAACTGTTAGAACACACTACGATCTAACTACCAGCTTTCGCCATCTGTCTGTCTTTGGGTATTATCCACCTTTAATCTTACCTTCTTACCTTCGTTTTTCTTGTACTATTCTTGCAAGACACAATTTAAAGATGCAGAGTACAAGCTTTGTCTAACGACTGTGTAAAGACACTTTTTTCTAGAAATATGGGTGAATACCCCTCTTCCGTTCTCGAGATACCCGCTTGAAAAAAAAACCCACTATGCACAGAAAGAGGTCAACCAACACAGTTTCAGGATTGTACATGTATACGTTTACCCTGTCAAGGACTCGGACAATGAGAGAGCTGGGACTAAGCGAATCCGGGAGTATCTGTATACTGGAGTATCTGTGTACAAACACAAAATCACGATTTTCACCTCTTTCTGTGAATGATGTTTGTAAGCGTGTATCTTGAGAGAGGAAGGTGTGATTTCACCCAATCTTGTAAAATAGTGTCCTCAACTAAGATTTTCCCAGTCATCAGAACATTTTGCACTCCACTAATCCTCTAAGGCTAGTAATAGTTTTCTTCTTCGACAAAACTTCCTTTACAGAAGGCCTGGCATTTTTTTCAGGGCTAGGGACGATTTTTATCGTCCATTAATTAATTTGTGTTGCTACTTGTACGAGTGAGTCAGTTCGCGCGCGTGTGTTTCAATATATTTGATTACTTGAGTGCTGGATAGCATGCAGGTGGGCGTAGGCCATTCTAACCACCCAATAATAGAATATGCAGACAGAAGACAAACAGACTCAGCTTGCCTTTGATCCCATCATGTGATCGGGTTGACTCCGTTTCCGAACGTGAATATCGCTGATGTTGTGTAAAGCAACAGTCAACCCAGGACACGAAGTCTAGAAATATACTTCTTCGCTTGCCCTTTCATTAATTTAGTCAGATGGAGTCCTTTAGGGATCTTTGAAGGACGTTGAGAAGAAGAAGACGTGTACTTTTAAATTTTAGTAAAGGATTCTACTGCTACATAACCTTGCAGACTAAATACACTAAAACAAAGAGCAGAAAATTAAAGAAAATTAAAAAAAAAAATTAAACAATTAAAAATGACATCTAGATAAATACACTGCTGTGAAACCTGTGGGTGACATGGTCCCGTTTCCTAACTCTAAGCATTAGACGTACAGCGGAGTTCTGTACTTTCTGGAGTTA
Organism: Pomacea canaliculata; assembly: GCF_003073045.1. Taxonomy (NCBI): domain Eukaryota; kingdom Metazoa; phylum Mollusca; class Gastropoda; order Architaenioglossa; family Ampullariidae; genus Pomacea; species Pomacea canaliculata. The sequence continues at coordinate 11,467,893 of NC_037591.1, read as the reverse complement.
ATGAATAATTTACCAAACATATCAGTATAGGGGTGGCAATATCTTTTCATATGTGTGTATATATATATATCGCATAAGTATAGAATAAGAAAGGAATTTTCAGTGCACGCCTAAACAGCACATCAGATCATTTTTCATCTTTCTCTCCCCCAACACCCCCCAACACCACACACACAGAGGGATGGGAAAACAGCAAGAAAGGAAGCTAATCCCACGGTCCCCAAATTTGTTGTAACCTAGGTTTATTTTATAAGCTCACTTAGATTTCTCTTCTTTGGTTTATGTTGATGAAGTCCAAATAACTCTCAAGGCAAAACAGGCATTTCCCAGCAGCCAACGCGAGAAAAGAATGTAAATGAAGTTGAATTGTTTTCATGCCGGCTGTTATTCCCAGAGGAGCAGCGCTTTAAAGGCTGCAAAGACAAACAACCAAAAAATAGGCTTCTCTCATAGAGGGCTTCCATTTCGTGTAAAGTAAGCTTACAGAGACCATGGAGAACAGGGTAGCCAAGACACCATGCACGAGACGCCATCTTGGTTGCTGGCGGGAACTTGAGTATAACTATAACCGTTCTTTAGTGAAGCCAATTGAAACCCTAGATAAAAATCTTCTACCACCATGGAAAATCCTTACCTTAATGTTTTATGATTGACATGCTTCTAAATACATTTTACAGTCTAGCAAAATGGCGTCTGATGACGTCACGATCCTTTTGGTATTTGTCATGCTGAGAACCTTCTTTGTTTCGCATAAAGTATTTGCACATGTTAGTGTATTCATCTTTCTGGATTTTCTATGGATTTTATGTATTTATACACTGTATGTATTTAAGAACAAGAAAATTTAACAGCACGCAGATTACAAATCAGACAACACAATATTACATGGTTATTAACTAAGTTATTAATCACAGGAGTAAAAATCAATTAACATTTCGACAATCACCTGTGTATAGTGATCTCAATTTTTTCCCATCTTGTATTGTTACAACAATACCACAATAGCTGGGAACAGAGAACCGTGTATGCACTTACAAGCACTGACTCTAGTGCACTCGAGTGCACTGACCCTTAAAGAAAAAAAAACCCTCTTCATCATCTCGGATGCTCGCAAGAGAGATGCATGACGGGGGCAGCAGAGCATAAAACATTCATGCAAACAAGCGTCTGTGTGATCTGCACGTACCGCGCTTAGCACGCGTTCATCACTGTAATGAAGCTGCCCCGGCCCGGAACTAGAGCTCGCAGCCTTTTGGCACGTTTGACTTACGAGGTCACGTGGGCTGCGAGGCTGTGCGACAGCGAGGCTCACCCGTCCGTGAGCTGTGCGCACTGTGCGACGAGAGTTAGCCGAGAGCCACTGGAGGCTAATTGCACAACACACTTCTAATTTTAAACACTATTAGTCATTAAATCTATTTATACAATCACTTATATAAAAACAGTGCACATAGCAATTGAGAAAATTGTAAAATTTAATTTAAAGTTGTTTTAATAGGACAAAATTATTTCAGCCAGATTTTGGTTTGCCTTTAAACAGCATAGGAGCGATTAAAAAAGTTTCTAAAGTAGTTTCTTTACAACAAATTTAAGTTTTAGAAACACTGAGCAACTAGTCCCTGCATCACTGTGTGATCAGAGCTTTTTCAGGCTTACGACGCTTGTCATTATGTTATATGTAAAATTGCATTTTTAGTTCTTTGCGATACTTTTCGTTATTAGCTATTAGTAATATCTTTTAATAGAGTGGGCCAATTACTGCGTACCTACGTGAGAAAAACCCTGTTTTGAGTAGTAGTTCAAGTCCCGTTACTATCTTGCTTGTCGTGGAGTCTCTTCAACTGTCATCAACTTGTCATCAATGACCATGTTAAGAAACAATCGAGATGTACTCGCCTTAGTCAAGAAGAATACGATTAACCTTTTGAAAAAGATAGAAGGGTAAAAAATTCTACATTTTACCAGAAAAAAAACATTAAAATGAAGGAGAAGTTGAGGTTTTCGTTAGAGCAAACAAGACGTAAGAAGTCAGAGATGACCCAGCCATTCTGAGAGTGGAGGGACAAGAGTGTAACTGGTTAAGGTGAGGTAAAATCTTCATCATATGGATTTTGCTTTCGGATGTACATAGGTATAAATTATTGTAATGTACGACTAGCAATCTACTCTATAAATAATAATAAAGTCAGTTATGAAGACAACGATTTATTTGTTTGCGTCCTCACTTTGTGGTGACTCATGATTGGATCAATAGACACGTCAGCATCACAGACTACTCTCTCTCTCTCCTCCCTTATATCAAATGTGAAGACATCACTTAGCTCACGGCGAACAGTCCATCTATCTAGTTTGTTGGCCAGCCAGCCATCCGACCGACCAAGCAGTCAAACTGCCATCCGATGAAAAAGTCAGGAGTATAGAAAGCGAGAGCGCATGCTTTGTCATCCCGATGCATCTGTGAAGAAATGTACAGTAAGCGAGGGACGAATGATGAAAAAAGGAGAACGAAGATGAAAGTAACAACTAGTATGAAAGAAAAAAAAAAAGCAAAGGAAGTAAAGAAAGAAAAGGGGAGGATGAAGGAAGAAAACAGAAAGACGAAAAAGGAACAGAACAAAATGAAATATTCTATAGATAAATATCTATGAAAATATGACTTTTGATGTCCTCTGTACTTTCATTTTTAAGATGACTCATTGTCTTATTTTTAAAAAGTTTTGTGATAGCAATGTTTTCAACGAAATTTTCTGAAATTGAAGCACTAGCAAAAGAAGTCCAAATCCAAATTAAAGACATACACTTATGGAATCAGTGTATACAGCGGTCAATAGAAACATTCCAAGAGCAGTTATGACTAGATTAGACTCTCAAAGAAACACAGGAAGAAAATAATGGATGCAAACTGCACGAAGTCACGACACAAAGTGTGAGAACAGCCAGACTAGAATGCTTTGATACCAACCTCTCATGTGCCGCAGAAGGTGGGTTCTGGAAATTATCAATTAAGAGAGCTTGATTACGTGTTCTAAGGATATTTTAACGAAGGATCTTTTTAAGGATATTATAACTATTCGGAAGTACCTCATTCTGCAGCAGTATTTGATGTCCAACAAATCAAACATGACATCCAGATGGTGCACTGCTGTCTTAATTTTAGAATGCTTTGAACACGCTAAATGTTCGGAGAGAAAGCGGCTATAAAGACTAAGCAGTTGATTCTTTCATTTTATTAATTGCGAAATCAGGTTTAACTGCTGCCATGATCTGGAAAGCATGAGAGGGAGAAAAACTCTTTCGAGCCTGAAACTACGAAAGAATACATGGGCGGAGGAACACGACTAGTAAAGATTAAACGATAAACACTGATGTTGGAGTAAAGTCTATTGTAGATAAAGCAGACGTGAGACTCCATATTTCGCACACCGCTTTCCGTTGGGATTATAGGAACTGTAAACTACCTGGCGATAAATATTTGTGTATGGATGCGAAGCGTGTACAAAGAGAGAGAGAGGGAGAGAATGAGAAAGACAGAAAGAGTGAGAGAATACATTGAGAACCAGAGGTAGTGACAGACAGGTAGACAGAGAAACAAAGGGGTGAATGAACAAGAAAAGAAAACGAGAGATTAAGAATAGAGTATATGGGTGAGGAGGAGAGAAAAGATAAAATGATATAAATTATACCAGGGCCAAATTTAAATTTTACAGGTAGGACAAGGTTCTGACGGTCACTAATAGCACGGACAGGTAGACTGATGTCTGTCTGTCGAGACCAACGCTTAGTCTCTTGCGAAGTGATCCGCTGATAGTCTTGGCGAGCCTAAACAATGAATGGGAATAAACCGGAAGCTTTGTAGTATCTTGCCTCGTTTAAGTAGTTAACTGGAAAAAAAATCGTCTGCCAGCAGTCCAGTAATACAAGTTCGTGCTAACAGCCATGACCATAAACAGCACGAATTAATCTTTTACTGCCAAATCCTCCCCCCCCCACACACACCCTACTCCATTCTGGTTTAAGCTCAAAGACAACGTAACATAACTAAAAACTACCCGTGAATAACTGACACTTGTTTGTTTTGCTGCGACATCCGCTTGGACACGCATGATGGACTCTTTTGATCAAAGCTATTATGTCGGGGGAGGTGAGCGTCAAGGTGCACCTGCATCAAGGCAGGCGACAAACTTCAGCAGCAGAAAAACATATTGGGAGGGAAACATAATGAATGTGCTTGTCAAAGCCCATTACAGTCTGCACCGCACGTCAATTGCGTAGAAAATCTCTCATCTGTAAATGGAAGGTGGCTCGGAATGAGTGGCACACCATGTAAACCATACCCGGATTCGGCATTCATCACAATCAAGAAATATCAGACAGTCAAGCGAACAAACACATTCATATTTTTAGTACACTTGACCTCAGAAACAGAATGCTGTAGGTTCAAGGCCAGCGACGGGAACCCCCTACCCCTTCTGTACCTATTCGTTTCATTATAATTACGAGAAGAAACAGGTTGGGATGCAGGTAAATACGTGGAATACCTGAGCGTATCCGAGGGCTTGGACAGACATCGAAAAGATGGCAGAAGTTAAAACTCAACAATGTTTCTGACGATGGTAAGGTATTTAAATCAAAGATACTATATTTTTTTTTGCTTTAAACACAGTTTTTTTTTATATCTAAAACCTTAGACCTTCCAACAGTAGGCGTTTGCACTTGTTTGCACTCAATGTCACGAATCAGATGACAAAAGCAGAAGAAACCCCAAGGAAGACAAACATCGAACCACAGAGACATGATTACTTGATCAGTCCTGACAACCTTGTTCATCATAGTCTATCACTGTTGAACATGGTTACCTCCACTCACTTACAAAAATATGTTCTCCAACGCACGCACGCACGCGCGGACCCTCGCATGAACGAGAATTAACGGGTTAAAGATAATATAATGGATATACTATTTCGTAACTTAAACGCGGTAAGATCTGACTTTCTCTAAGAAAGGATGGTCTGAAGAATAATGATGGTGACAAGGATGAAGGAAGGGAGGCAGGACCACAGGGAAGTAGATTCGACGCCAAGTTTTTGGCAAGGAAATGGCTTGTCTAGACAAGTGTGCCCCAAGAAAGGGCCAGGGGAAAATACTATTTTTTGTGTGTAATGAGGACATATCCCGTAAGATTTTCTCATGAAACAATTTTTTGAAAAGAGAATATATTTAAAACTCAACCAACTGGAAAAATAACATTGAGTAATTATTCAATACTGAATCAAGTTTTCACAGACAATGAGTTGATGGAATTAAAAGCTGAAAAAATGCTCAGCGAGTAGTTTTTGTATACAAACATCTTTCTCGTCTATCATTTCTACTAATTTGTATAATTTGTAGTTTAGCAAAAGATAAAGACAGTCACAATTCGTTATAGGAAGGTATAATTATTGTAATAAAACGACATACATATCCAGGGGGAAACTATCGGGAAAAAAGAGAAAGTAATTATATATATGTTTCATATTAGCCTTATTTTTTGTTGCAAGCGTAATGGCTGACGTGTTTTGTTGCAGAATATAAACTATTCGGGTCTTCAGTCTAAGCTCGACAGCGCCTCCCTTGTTTACGTGAATCTTCAGGCTAATGAGCTCATTGGAGGAAGATGTGTGCTTGTGTGTGTGTGTGCGCGCACCTGCCTGTAAAAACAGACTGAATTTTTATCTAGCGCTCCTTTTGTAAGATATCTACTGAAGACCCGGGTGTGTGCTGAAGAGCAAACGCTAGAAACTCCTAATGTTAGTTCAGTACTGAAAAAAGCTGTGATGCAGAGATTGTCCAACAATTGTATGGATAGTTGTGATTATTTTATACCAAGAGAACGCAAAACTGTCTTTGAAAGTACTGAAGACATAACGACGCCTCTAAAACATTTACACAAGAAAGAAGTATAGAAAAATAATTGTCGAAAAATAAAAACAAACGCGATATAGTCCAGGAACATATCCAAGATTCCAGTTGTGGGCTGTATGAAAGCTCGTACTATTTTATATACTTGAAAAAAAAATGTAATGTGGATACCATTTGAAATTCAGGGTTTTTTAAAATATGTAAAGGAGATACAAACTGGCCAGAGTTAACCAGATCCTGGGGTCCTGGAACTGGCGCGGGGTCAAATGCAAGGTCTTATCCCTTCACACAACTAATTTTTCTGTGCCAGCGTTTCCCGAGCATTACATCAAATGGTAGCGAGCCATTCCCTCACACTTCCAGTTTCCTAACAGTCTATCTTTCTCTGTCTGTAGTGATAGGCTACGCTACTGAAGGAAGAATTGCAACCAATTAAAAAATATCAACAATAATCAATGTACATTAAAGGTTAATAAACAAAACAAAATTAAGTTTAAAAACACTAAGAACGACAAAGTTTGCTAGGGATAAAACACTGAAAAATCTGTAAGTATCCAGTTCTTGGAACCTAACATTCATAAAGGAAAGAAAATTATGGCAGCCACAATTTTACTTGAAAAGCTTATATTTATTTTTAACATTAAGGTATAGAGTAATCAATAATACATATTTTTCCAAAACGAAAATTGTATGAGAAAAACATTCTGAATGAACTTTTCACCTACATTGTAAGCCCATTCATTCTTCTAGCGGTTAATTAATTTATTTATCTTGGGTTAGGTTTATGTCTCCATGAATGATTTAACCTTTTAACATTGTTAAAAATGTTTTTGACTCCCGGAAATCAAAATAAACCTCAAACGTTTTCTCTGCGCTTCATAGCACTCTTGCAATTAAAACCGTTTTCGCTCCAAGAAAGCTTTTCCGACCTTACGGCTGATTTGTAACAGAGGCTTCTGTAAGCAATCATTACCGTTGCTAATTAAATCGTTTAATGGACCTGCGCGATGATGGTAATATTTTTGTGTCAAAGGGACATGGGAGTTAAGGTTTCCCGAACGTCTGATTGGTTGAAAAGTCGTGTTACGTTGTCGAGCGTATAATCTTACACAACGGACCTTCTTATGTAACATAAATAAAACACGCATGCTCCTTTGTCATTTAATTGAACGAATTTGCAATGTACGCCTGGAAAGTAGTGTTGCCCCGAATAACGTGTAACATAATTTTCCATTTTTTTCTCGCTTTTCGTACTAAAAGAAAGAAATATAGCCAACAAAAATCAGATCTGGTAAAAGTCTTCGACCTGACGGCTGTAGAGTTTGGACTTGGTCATAATCTGTACCACACAATGTCACAAACGAGGACTCCCCTACCTCTCGTCGATGGCGTCCTTAAGCAAGGACGCTAGCTTCTGCACGGCCGTCGACCGTTGGTGTCGGTCGTCATCGACGAAACTTCCGAGCACCAGGCTGCCGTCGTCGCTGGCATCCAGGTCTGTGTTGCCGTCGCCGTTGTGTCTTGGCCGGGAGATGTCGCCACTGGTTTTACTGTCGGTGGCAGCATCTTCAGGGCGCTCACCGTCTTCCCTGCTGCTGGACGTAAAGTCTCTCTTGGCCACAACCTGCTGACCTGCCGTGCGCTTGCCCGCGAAGTGGGCAGCATTGCAGTTACAGAGTTGCCCGCCTTTCCCGTAGAAACACCGCGACTCACAGATTTTCTCGAGACTCATACCCTCGGATTCCAGGACGAGGATGAGGAAGAGCAGCGCTAGGAGGGTTAACACAGACGAAATACGCAGACATCTGGGACCGAATGTGGAGGACATGTCGAGGGCAATTTGAATATCTTGGCTTCCTTTAAATTTTCTTTTTTATAAAGTATTTTTCTTGCAGTTTTCGTATACCTTTTAATTTAAACTACAACTGAGAGAATATCAGAAAAGAATTAGGAAAACGTTGCCTGGTTAGCTTTGTTTTAAGGACCTGCTACTGTTAGTTCTCTTGAAAAAGCGTCCGATGGGAAATTAAGTGAGCGTCTGTCAGTAATTGATAGATGGAAGCTGAAGCGGTATTTTACAAGTTGGCTATGAAGTTCGTTTGCCGGACTGTACGAGTTTTACAGATGCTGTAGCAGTCTGCAACAGAAAAAAATCTTAATGAATCCATTGGACGTCATTGTTAGACCATAAGAAAAAAAGAAAAAAAAGGACAAAATGATATTGTATAGAGACAAATAAGAGAAAGGGACAGACAGACAAACATACTGACAGAAAGACAGAAAATACAACAACAAACAGGACGGGTGGAGGAGAAGTCAAATGACACTCGCTAAAAAATGCGAACGAAATGAAAAATTTTAGGAAGGGCAGGATAACGAGAAAGAAAGAAATGTGTTTATGGACGAAATACTTATACAGGCAAGGAGGGAAGAAAGAAAATGAATAGAAGAATAGAAGGAAAGAAAGAATGATGAAGCATGAACGAATGAAGAAAAGTTAACGTAAATCTGGCAAGTAACTCAGGAATCTAGAAAAAATATGCAGGGTAAACGTTTTCATGTAAAAACTAAACTACGAAGTAGTTTTCCAGTAAATAGTTTATCAATGCAAATGCTTTTCTTTACAAGTCTGCCAGGAAACTAAATTTAAACTCCTTAAAGATAACTTCAAGATAGTTCCAGAATAAGTCCTGTCTTGTTCAAAATGTTCCAGTTCCCTGTTTTTGTCAGTGAAAAAGGCGTGTTTCAAATAAAGATGGAAACACAAAATTGCAAAGCTATAGTCATAGAAATGATAGAAATGTTAATGGCTTTTTGTTGTGTAAAAAAACACTTGGAAATCTCCAGAGATTAATTAACCTAATTTTTGTTTGTAAAACAGAGTGCAGAATTTTTTAGAAGAAGCTAATGATCGTGTAACATCTTCTAAATGAAAGTAAACAGGGTTGGTAGAAATGTTTCTGCATGTAGGTTCACTATTAAATCACTATCAAAATATAAATACATACTATTGGGGAGCGGACGAAATTCCAGAAAACATTTCATAAATATAAAACTTAACCAAACAAGTCTTTGCACTGCTTAGCATTGAACTTGTGAAGTTTATATAAACAACACTTTATCTGAATGTGTAAAGTGCTGCTAGAAGAGCTATGATAAATAGAACAAACTTTTTGAAGTAAATCAAAGAAAATATTTATATTTTTTTTGAGACAAATGCATCTGTTTCGTTTTAGTATCATTCTGTGAATTGCATATGTTGCTGTCTATTTTTGCAAAAATTCGTCTTCTGATCAAGGATTACATCAACTGCTTAGATGCACAAGAGTTACAGTGAGTTAAAATAATTAAGTAAGGAATGGAGATAATCTAGAAGTTACTAACCGCTTTTATCCGTCTTGCGATCAGGCCTTCTTCTGTTTCTCCTACTCTTTGTCTTTTCGTCACGGACAAACGAGAAAACGATTGGCTGTTGGCTGAATGGAGTCTGGGTGACTCAAACTTTTTCTCGCAGCCTGACTTGAGCAACAAAGTCTATAAAAGAGAAGGTCGGAGCAAAATGTTTCGATGTTCTTTTGCTTCTTCTTGCAACCTTCCTCTACAGCATCACTGAGGAGTTTCCCTCTCTTACGATTGGTCACAGTCTCGTCTTCGAAAGATGGCTTGAAAACTGGTGAGCCAGAAGACAACTCTTTTTTGCGGGCCGGCTGATGATGGTGGAGACAACTTCCGGACCTAGCGTGGGCACGGCCACACGGTGGCGCTGGATGCTCGTAGAGGAGCGACTGTACTGCTTGGCGTGAGCCAATGATATTATAGCCGGCCAGATCGATTGATTAGCGGGGCCAAGATTAGCGTGTCACGTGGGCAGCACGTACCCATGTGAAGACAGGCTTACGTGTAGGTTTGCCAGCTCCAGTGAGGTGGGCAGAGGGAGGGAGGAGAGAGAAATAAAGAGAAATGACGTGTAGGCGTGATGTGTGTGTATTTATGTGCGCGCGCGTATTTGTTCGTCTGAACTAGTGTGTTTGTAGGAGTCTATGACAGCCATATTTTTTCTTCCTGGCTGCAGGAAAAAGGGATGAATCAAACCTAGGTTTACGATATTGTTTGCGAAGGCGCACCCGCAATAACCCTGGCTTAGTAACCATGGAGGTATTCACTCCCTTCTCATGACGCGCTGAGTGTTTTACCCGTTCCAAAGAAAACTTTGAAAAACCCACTTTATCGGATGACGTAGTCAAGCTAATCAGGCATCCACCCACGAATCAGGCACGCATGCTAACACACCAATGCACCCAGCCACATATCCACACAGGTGCACATACACGCACACACCCGCACGCACACAGGTTCGTCAACAATCCTTATGAACAAACAGCCAAGCGCTTCCTCCACACAATGCAGAACGGTGGCAGAGCAATTAATTGCATCCTATTGGTCGCCCTTGAATTGATAACTAGCAATTGAATTAGCCTTTCAATTCTATTCTAGCTTTTTACCTTCGGGGTAACAAAGTACCGGAGCTAGACTCTGTCAGCTTGTCCTTGGTTCGCCTCGTAAAGTTAATTATTCATTGTATTGGTTCTGTGCCGCAAGCTAGCCACTTCGAAATGAGATCCGCCTCATCGTCTGGTGTTTTGTGCAATGCGAAACATTATTTTGGAAAATTTACTATCTTTCAAGCCTGTGTTGAAAGTGACAGTCCTAAAGAGCGATTTAACCAGAAGACTGGTTCTACAAAATCCTATCTTGTGCTGGGAAGGTATCTGCAAAGAACTAACAAAAATCCCCACAGAAAAATTACAAACCCCAGTGATATACAGTCACAAATTACTTTAACGATCACTTTGTTTACTTGCCCGTATTGTGAATATCATACTTTCAAACAGACCCAAGCGTATGTCTGACAAAGACCTAATTAGAATATTATTGCAAAGATAAGCGAAGCCTCATCCTGAAGAAGGATCGGTGCTTTGATTTCGTCTCTAGACAGGCAAGTGAGCATAATTCGACTGGCGAAGACGGCGCTAATGTCCTCGAAGATGAGTTCTGACGGGCCGCACGTGCAAGACATTCCTGGATCGGTGATGACAGGTCTTCAAACGGTCATCACACCCGTGCGTTATGCAGATGGCGGAGGCATCTTGAGGCAACGGCCTAACGCCCTTTGGGAAATTTTTCTTCTCCGGTCTCCTCAATGTCCAATGTCTTCGTACATCCTGCCTGAAAGCCGCCCAGAGGGACTTCATCTGAAACAAGGGGAGAGCATCGCGGCGTGGGACGCCGAGCAAATTGTGTCCTGCGAACGGACAGGCGGCTGTCGCGTGTTCTGGGCACAGCCAGCCACTTGAGGTTCTGACAAGTTCTAGCTGCTTCGATCCTGCTCCGACAACTCCGAACTCCTTCGATCTTGCCTCTTCTTTCAGAAATACTTTTCATAGTCAAACGAACCCTTCCTTGTACTCCATGATTTACCAATCTTCCATGTACTGTTTACTTGTGTTTTTCTCTGCATAGCATAAAAATTATTATCAGCTCGTGGATAGTCTTTTACGTTTAGCACATTAAGATTGGCTTTACGCGTGAAAGAGGGCTTTATAAATACGGTTAATTCACTTATAAAATTAATTAAAGCAGTAAAATCAACTTCAGTGCATGTGTCCTACAGGGTACGCGCTCTTAAATTCGGTTAATTCAATTATTAAATAAATGAATTTATGGGAAATTTTCAGCCAGCACATCTGTCAAAAAGCGGACTCAACATTCTTTTTTCCTGTATCAAATCATGTATGTCCGACAAATACCATGTTCGAAGGAGTAGATAATCAAGCTTGATAAATGCAGGTGAGTAGTCGGATTCACTCGTGCGTGTGCTCCTGTCTATGTTCATTTATGTCACTGTGCTTCATTGAAACGCTTAAAGAGAACGGTTTTCTTTAGTCACCGGCTAATACAATCATTTTATTGTCACACGCTTCTTGAAAAAATACAAAGAAACTAAACCAGGCATAATAAACAATGCCACTCAGTATGGGGCATAACGGGCGGTACTTAAAACATGATAGGAACACATCTTTCTGTGTTTTAAACTGAAGGTTAAACGCATTCCTGATTTTTTTATTTGGAATATCTTTAAAAAAATTAAAACTAAATACTCTTCCTCTCTTTTTTTAAATCTCTAATGGTAGCTTGGATGTTAATGGGTCAAAGGACAAAGGCAATGAACTCAGACTTTATCTTGATTACCGTCCCTGGTCAGGGCCTACAGGTAGTCTGATTTGTGAAGGTCTTTCTTAGCCATACAAATATGTGCAAACGGTTGAACAGTTTGGCCAAGTTTGTGTATAACCGTGGCCTAAACACTTTGTCAGGTTTGGTCAAACGTTTGTCCTCTGGCCTTTTTGTAATTAGATGCACGAAAGCAACCTTCGGAATAACCAGTTTAGGTTGAAACAATGGCTGAAGCACAAACACACGTCTCCTCTGCAGATTACCTAGTTTATTATCTGTTCTAAATATTTCGTTTAGAGAGATGGATCCGTATCGATTCGGAATGTCACGAACTGAGGCATGCAAGAACTCGAGCTTCGACACCTGACGTACCCAGAGCAAGCCGCCCCACCCGTGGGGCCTACCCGCCGCTACCTGTCGTCGGGAAAGACTCTATAAGACGCAGAAGTGACGAAGGCGCTAACAGGACCAGTCTTGTGCACCCCTACGTGGTCGCTCATTGGCCTGTCTTTTTTTATGGTTGCCAGCAATTTTTTTCTGTTAACCTCGACTTCATCCTCCTTACACTTATCTTGGAAGAGCTTCGTCGATAAGGTGTCGATTGTAGCTATATGTTGTTCCATGTTCTGTAGAACCTAGTCATTTATGATTTTGCTGCTGTGATACTGAGACGAATGTCAGCCGGTCAGCTGCCGTGTTTGGAGAATGTCGGGTACCTGAATCTCTGTACCCCTTCAAGCTGTACAGCGTTCATGTGGATCTCCACTTCTCCCTGCCCTATGCTCATCACCATTGCCCCACTCTTGTCCTTGCTGATCTCCATTCCACATGCACTCGTGCTGTTTGCGAGTTGTTTGTGAAACAATAATAGCATGATCAGCAGTCTGTAACACCACATTTGGTAGGGAAAAACTTTCAAAGTGAAAGGCAATGTTGATGCCAACAAAACACAATCACGATTATCTGAAAGAAGTGCCGCTCGTCTGCTCCGACTTTTTTTGAAGTCACATCAGTTTCATTTGCATTTTCCTCACTGACACATGCTCTCGTGCACACACACACATACCTATACATATACACACCTCGAAACTTTGCAGGTTGCAAACTGAGAAAAAAATCATCATGTTCAGTTGTCTAGAAAATCATCTTTTGCTGCAGTGCACCTGTCAAGACTTAGCATCTAAATTCCTTCATTTCTTGGTGAAGATGTCAAGAGAGAAAATTAAAATAAAAATAAAAACTATTTTCATCAACCATAATGAAATTGATCGGATATCTGGAAATGTAAGTGAGGCGTCAATGCGTCGACAGACAGACAGACAGACAGACAGACAGACAGACAGACAGACAGACAGACAGACAGACAGACAGACTAACAAACCAACCCCCTCCGCTAAAAAAGTAATTAAAGAAATAGATTACAAATGACATAAAGGATAAAGAAATTTGTTATGATATCAATGCAGATGTCACGATTCGATACAAATTATTTTAATGGCTAGAGATTGTTGTGTTTGTGAAAAACACTGATACAAGCTCTACAAGTACAGGTATGCAAACACGATGGTAACTGCCTAAACACTTTACAGTGACTCCCTTGTGGCAAGCTTGAATATTAACAAAGACATGAAAATAGGTCTTTAGAAACTAATTCGTATTATTTCAAATTAGAGCTTACCATCTGATCATGGTCACAAGTAACCGATAAAAAACAAATATTAGTCATTAAAATAGGTATGACAGTTTCGTATTTGTTTCAGCAGCTACAGCTGTTTGCTTCGAAACCTTCCCTTCGAAATTCATTTTGGTCCTTTTGCCTTCGTGTTCATTGGCTTGATTATTGACATCGGCGGATTCTTTGTCAGGGTAACGAATGTGACATTTAATGAACTTATTTTTCTATTTCTAGAGTTTTCAAACAGTGTCCAGATATGGCATCCAGCCGTTATAGTGCTCGTGTTAGAATAGCCGGAAATGGGAGTTATTGTCTCCCCATTTCACACAGGGCATGAAGACCTTCACATAACTTTTTGCTGAGCCACGTGGTCTAGAAGTGACAAGTATGTACGGTAATTGCGGGCTTTGAACTGTGGGATTGCAGTGTTGTGCTAGGGATTGCCATCAGTACTTGAAATTTCTGAAACATTCTGCTTGTCTCAAATTTTATAGCTTGTGAACAGAAAAAGGTCAAGTATTGAAGTATTGTGCTGGATCTGTATACAATAGCTTTCTTGTGTGGCTGACTTTTGTAGAGATAGTGTCGAAGATGGCGTTGTATGATTCACGAAAGAAAACTAACCAAACCTGATTACATTACGATGAGAAATGTCCTTGTATGGCAGTGTATAATGTATATACGACTTTACAGATTTGTTATCGTATTTCAAATGTAAGAAGGTGCTTGCAGTTCTGGCTTTTTTTTTCTTTCAAAAACTAACTTACAAAGCCCAGCATCTTTCAAAGTTGCTGTCATTGCTTCAGGCCTGACACAGGCTTCGGAAACATAAGCACTAAACTGTGAGTAGACGAATGTAATTAATGCATTTTCAAAATGAAAACTTTGTTTTAATATCAAAATGATTAAAAAAAAATGTTGTTATGTAGTAATAATGTAATAAACCTTGCAACAAAGCTTCTTTAGAATTTACACTTCACAAAGCAAAGGAAAACAATTTAAATACAATAAAAGCACTAGCAACATTTTGGTGACAGAACGGTATTCTGTGTCCATTGGTCGATGGTTGATTTTATAGGCCTTACGTGTAGGATGTAACTATTGTGAAATATAGAATTACAGATTTAATGTTACAAGAGGAGTAGGAAACAAAAGGTTCGCCGACAGGAGCTTTGTTTCCATTGTGAATCTTACCTTTGTGAAGTTATGGATGATGTTGGCTCGATATTTCTCACAGCCAGAAGTCTGCCCATTGCCGAGTCAAATGAGATTTATCGGTCTCTGGGAGATGAGGGCTACCCTGGGGAACAGTTCACACATTTTCAATCACATCTCGTCGAGTGTACTCACTGAGACAGAAGAAGTTTAAATGACAATTATACCAGCGGTCCTTTTTCTTAATAACATCGCTTCCCTATTCAATTTCCAGATATAGAGCAGTGTATTCTGCTGGAAACAGTAAACAGGTATGTCTATTTGAAGGAAGAAAGAAAAAAATGAAAAAAATAATAAAGCTCAAACAATTATTCAACAAAGAAATCAAACATTGTGAGATAAACTTTATTGACAGAAGCAATGTTTAAAAGATGTTTTCTACATTTGAGATTCATTATCAATACATCAAACAAGAAGTTTAAGGGTTTGAAAACTGCGTGACAAGAGGAAAGAACTAAGATGACATATTTTAAGTGCACACGGACGACACGCTTTTCACATTATCTTCTCAGTAATGAATTCTTTAATAAAAGTTCACAGAAAATATTTACTTAATTGAAAGCAGTTGCACGGAACATGGACATTCGACAAGAGAGCTTGCCTTTCTAGACCGGAAGACACTGATCGGAAGTAGGCATTCATTGTCTTCGCAAAGCACTCCTAAAACATTTACCACAATTTATTTGCTAGTTCCTGGCTTTACAAAATTGAAATCCGTATAGAACTGGACACGACTACAAAAGTATGATAATGACCCTTTTAGTTTCCGTTTTAGTGACTCGTTAACACATTACCAGTGGCGGCATAAAGCTGCCCAGAAGAAGAATCTGGAAGGCGAAGAAACGACAATGTTGTTCCCAAAAATTAAACACCTTCTTCCATTTCGAAAGGGACAGTAGCAGTCGGTCCAAAAGAAGCATTCAGGAGGATGCAGTAATGATGTTTCGAAGCAAGTTTATGCGCAGGGGCACATATAACAGGCCCCGAATACCCGTGGAGCGAGGGCCTCCTCCTCGCAAAATGCCAAGGGGTCCTAGGGAGGAGATGAAGCAATAGCTCTGGGCAGCTATCTCCTATCGGCAGACTTCCTCCAGGCCTCGCCTATCGGTCCGTGTGGTCACCTCCGACTCCTCCGTCTGACCGTCTGAACCTTCGCTTCGCGTAAATTAGGGCCGTGGCGGTTTTCAGATCCCATCTCGCGGCCCACGTATTTTAGAATGGTACCCTTAGGTTTTGCGGGGCTGGACGTGGTGGTGGTTAAGGATGAATAAAAGAGCAAGCGGAAATAGAACTTGCTGATCGAATGCCCGCCGTAAGGCGAGACACCATTGTGGAACTCTCTAGAGACGGACAAGGGGAGAGAAAAACCTTAGCGTGGTGTGGAATAAGATTACAATCCGTAGAAAAAAAGACATCTACCAGCTACTGGCAGTGTTGTTTTTCTTCTACAGATGCTGCTACAATAATTATTATAATAAATACAAGTGCTGTTGTTACTTCTGCTCGTACATCTGCTATACAGCTACTACAAGGACTGCTGCTGTTACTACTACAGCTACTAAACTGTGGCGGCTGTTGCTGCAGTCACTGCTTCTGTAGAAATAGATTGTCCCAAAGACTTGTAGTCGTTCGGAGTGAGGTATTAAAGATGTAAGGTGTTCATTATTATTTTTCTGTGACGGCGGTACCCATCTCTTATCCTTCCCTGCGATTCTTTCTAACCCTCTAAGGTGTCAGATAGCCATTCATCAGCGAGAAACTGTGCCACGCGGGTTTCGAACCGCCTAGTGTGGGCCGCCTCTAACGATCGGTGTTTCCACTTTCAGGACTACTACTACAGAAACAAATACTGTCGTAGCAGAAACAAATACTGTCTCCTTCCCTTACTACATCTGTTGCTGTGGCTTCTGTACGTACTAACATAGTGGACATGTCAGTGGTGCTTGTTAAAATATTCATCGTTTGTGTTCTAACAGCATTAGTACTGGGAACAAACAAAAACGTAAAAGCACCTGTGTATCGGTTCAGCAAATCAGGGATTACGCATTATATTTACACAAGATTTCTATGCTGGGGTATTTACACTGATAAATACAAATACATGCAATAACTCCCCATTAAAATACAATCTATGTAGTAAATGTATACCGGTGATAGCAGTTGGGGAATAACACCAATGTTCAGAATGTAAAGGTTCATTAATGCAGTTTCTTCGGCAGTCGTGAGGAACAATGTGAACAACAAGGTAAGAGTTAATTTTTTTTTATTTTACTAATGTGTTTGAAAGTCACCGAAAACAGTGCAAGAGATGCCAAAGGAAGTAATTAGAGAACGACAAGAGTTAACTTGGTATGCCAAGGTATGCCAGCCACACAATGCCTCCATCCATCTTGGGGAAATTTTAAAGCTTTGATATTTAACTTTTTGTAAAAAAAATTCACTTGGATTAAAAGTGCAGGGAGAGAAAGGAGATCTGAAGAAGGTTTTTTTTTTTATAAAAAAAAATCGTTTCACAAACTTTATTGCTTTCGTTTAAAATCAGTTTTTAAACAAAATTAATACTTTATCCATATGTGACTGTCTTGTAGGTAGAAAGGATAGAATGCGAGGGTCACACGATGAGTAGAGGTTTCTAGCAGGCGTGTGAGCAGGCAAGGAATCAGAGAAATCAGGGGAGGGGCCAGTAAAGAATCAATGCTAATTTTCAATTGGTAGTCAGTACAGAGCATTCAAGAGTGGTGTAGTATGTTCAGGAGAACTGGACTTTTTGAAGCTTGGGAATTAGGTATCGTGGACACCCAACAAGACGAGATTGAAGATGGTCTAATTTGGATAGAACTAAAAAAAACCCAATGAGAATCTTAGTAGTTTGGATTGAAGGAATATGGCGATGAGAGATGATCTTGTGGAGTTCGTACAGACCACTATGACATAGGTTGTCGAGATATAGCTTTCTTCATTATTTAATTTAAATTTCTTCTCAAAGCTACAATAATGGATGGAAGATGGAAAAAGACTACGAAACGACTATGTTCATGTTGATATTTACAGGCGTATAACTTTAAAACTAAACCGAACTATTCGTCCAAGAAGCATCTTGCACTGAGCTTAGCACAATCATTAGACAATAATTTCAACCGACCAGTCCTTTAAATATTCTTACTACCAGCAATCTTCTTCCTACAGAGCTGTTTACTGCCCCACAATGTCTTTGGAAGCAATTCCCATCGCCACACGAGGTGTTTTCATTCAACCAAACCTTAGTCTGCATGAAGGGCCATGCGTCGAAGATTTTAGGATCCTGCTGGTCCAGAGTGGAGGAAGCATGGAAAGAACATATTACTGGCTGTCATCTCACCCTGCCGTGAGTGTGAATGCTGCCTGGCAGTTAGAGTTCCACTTGTTTGTCTTGCGCCATTGTCCTGCTCGCCACCACATTGCGGGAACATAATCCACAGGCGGTTGTCCTCCAGCACAGTGCGCACCCAACGCTTGAATGCTTCACGCTGCTTGTCACGTGTCGAGCAATCAAGGTTTTGAAACGAGATGAATAAGGCATTTCCGAAATACGAGCAGAGACTACTTCTTATTGAAATGACCGCCATTGTGATGAACATTAAACACAAACGCTGGAGTTTTGTAAGAACTGAATGCAGTGGTTACGACCATACATTAATCTGTTAGAAATGAGTGGACGGGGAAGACTGGATTTCTAATCACTCTGCTGTTTTGTTGTTGTTTTTTTCGGTTGTAGTATGATTCCTAATATGATGGAGTCGACGAAGTATTTAAATCTGGACTGACTTCATCTAAGGGGCAAACGATTGGTTGGGTAGTTGAAGGACAACCCCAAAATACTTAATGCCATTTAGGGTTATTCTTACACAAACATCATAGTAAATACTCCGAACATTGGCCTGATGGGCACGGCTTGGTTGTTTGATGTCTAAGCCCTTCCTCCCCCGCTTTCCTGTCTTGAGAGTTTCTTTACTTTTTCTTGCTCTCCTATCTTATCTCCCACCCTTCTTGTACTTTCACTTATTTTGTCTGTTCCTCTATTCCGCCCTCGTTTTTTTTTCTTTTTGTTCTCCTCCTACCTTCCATTTTCCCACTTCCAGCCTCCCTATGTTTGTCCTGTTCTTCTCTGAGGTGGAACGAATCTGCAGTTGACGTCAGAACCGCGACGCCATTGCAGGCCCCGAGTGCGTGCAGACAAAAAGAGTCGTTGCAGATCCAGCCAATGAGAAAAAAGCGGGCGGCTCCGGGTTTTGAGCCCAGTATCACGTTTTGATCGTGTGCTCGCACCTTCGGAAGGGCACAGCTGGATTACGCGCGCACGGACGCTTCCTCGCTCCCAGCCCGGCGCGTGCGGATGAAGAAAAGAAGCGTGTTCCTTGTGTGTTGACAGACTGATTTGGTCCAGATCCCCTTCCATAATTATTGTGATGGCAAGGATGCTCTTTTTATTGTTTTCAACGAGATGTTTCTGATTAATCTTCTGTAGGGTAGGCAGACGTGCTCATACAACTCCAGAGTTTATTTGTCAAAACCGGATTAAAGGCGCAGCGAGAGAAATGAGACCTGGAGTAGATTTGAATGTAAAAAAATTTAGTTTCGCACAATTTATTGCCTTACTTTAAAATCAGGTTTTAACGAAAGAAATGTTTCACTTTGTGAACGTTCATTATGGAAATCACATTTGGACCACTTCTTACATAGGGATTTACAAGAACTGACATCAGCAGAGCGACTAAAATATATGAAGGGAAAATCTGAGAGTTTGAGCCCCCCAAAAAACAACAAAACAACCAAAAAACCTCTAAAACAGCAACAAAAGAAGCTAACCAAACCAAAATAAACTAAAGTAAAACAACAAAAACAAATAAGCAAACCCAAAATAACCAAACCAAATTGAAAAAAGCTAACAAGAAACAAATAACAAAAACTTGAAGCTCAAAGAAATTATTAAAGCTAGCAAATCTTCCCAAAGAGGCTGGTTAAAAAACCGAATATGAGTCAGAAAAAGAAGTTTATGATACTAAAATGAAAATAGAGTACAGATCCCAAAGGAAATGAACTCAAGAGTTAAAATATTAATCTTCTCAGTGTTTCACTTGACCAAAGACAAAGTTTATTACTTATTGGCTTTAATTAGTTTTAATTTTAACGCATATTAGCGGAGATTAAGTTGACGACATCAGTTTTTATGTTGTTTTTGATCATTCCTTTAAAATACCCCAGACCAAAAATAAATAAATAAATAAATAAGTTGCTGCTTGTGGAAAATCTTCACCTCCCGTAGAAAGGAAGACTAAGCGAGATATGAAGATAACAAGAGCTGAGTCATTCCTATAAATACGTGCACCTCAGCACCTGGTCTAGTTATGGGTCCAGGACGGACATAATTATTACTAGTACCAGACATCCAATTTTCAGCCAAGTCGGTGTCACAGAAACACTAAGATCAGACATCGGGTGTTTTACGACATTTATTTTATTAATAGTTTGAGTGATTATGGGGAGTTTGACCAAAAAGTGTGACATTAGTTTAGGTTCTTTACCACAGTAAATATTTTAGACCCTCGTAGATACAAAAGCTATTTTTTTCATGGTGACATCAGCTTGTTGACCCTTGTGTTTGTTGTATTGTTGACTGTTGGTTTGTTCGTAGTCTTTTGTGTACAGCGCATTGAGAACACATCAGGACGGGGAAATGCACTTTACAAATCCAGTTGTTGTTATCATTATTATTGCTGCTGCTTGTTTGATGATAATCAAATTTCCTGTACACCATGTTTTGCGTAGGCTATCATCAATACATTACTTTAGCCGTTACGAAACGCATTTCCAAAGATCCCTAACTAAATAAACACAAAACAGATTATATCAGTTATTATGATTACATTGAAGTTGACGCCATACATGTTTTTCGCTTTTAGGTGTTTGCATTTGTGAGTGTTTATGTATTATAATATTTTGTTTGGATATGTTTTGGTATATCGAAATATACCTAATTCGGTTTCTGGGAAATACAGAAATACTCGGATCAACTTTCAGCTTAAAGTCAAGTATATACTGTTGTAAGTTGTGTTTCAGTTACGCCTTTTATGAACATGGTATATACCAAAAGTACATATGTCTTTTTTGATGTAATGAAAATACAGAAATACAGATGTTGCATTGCTTCAAAGGCTTTTATAAAACCCTTTTCTCCAATCTGTGTCTAAACACCGATACTGGCACTTTTTAAATATTTTTATCAATGCTAGTTTGACTGTATGAGATATGCACTGAGTCACTTGATCAGTTAAACAAAGGACGTTGTATTCTCTGTGTGTTTATCTGTTTGTGTGTTAGCGTGCTTTCAAACTGATATAACGGAAAAGAGTTTATGATGATGTACCTAAAATGAACATTGGAGAATAGATAGCTATTTAATAATTCTTCTTGCAAATAACGCCCTCGGCTGTGCTGAGCTTGTATAGTTTGACCGTTGAGCTGTCAAATTTAAAGAGTTGAAAACGTGATGCTCACCCTTTCAGTAACAAGTCGACGACGACGATGATGAGATGTGTAGAGCACATTTCACTACGTTTGTAGGCTCAATTCACTTACAAAACACACAAATGTGTACAAATATAGATTACAAATGGACATAATTTCTATACAGAGACAAAATCATAACAAATATATAAAGGCACAACATCACAACATCACAACATCAAAGTAAAATAACAAGATCCCGCAGTCAAGGTGATGGAGAAAAGTTGGTTTAAACAATTGGTCTATGTTTTGAATGAACTCATGGGGCACATGGTCATCAACTCCTGGCACTGAGGATCGAAATGTTAGTGAACAGGATAGTATCCTATGCAGGTCATGCATACCATGGCACAAAACACACAATGGCACTAGTACAGATCAAGGAGACAACAAAAAATATGCAGAAAACTGGCATGGGGGCTTTAATGCATGCAAGGACAACAAGACCCTGAATGTAGGAAAGGATTTTCACTATCCTCAGCTTCTTTCAGTGATCGTATTTATGGATTTCTGCATCCACCATCGAAAAAGCCTGTCGTGTCTTAATTGTGTACGTCTGTAGATCCCCACCCTGATCCCGCGTGACACGTGCCTTCCTCGTTAATAAGTTCGCTGTTTACGAGCAGCTTTGGCGAGCAGCAGAACTTCCGGCGTAACGATGACGGGAAGGGCAGCAGGGATACACCACGTGACTAACGGAACACGTTTCAGCTTCGTTTTACTCACTATTCTTGGGGTAAAGAGAGATAATGTCCTAGGTGAAGAACACACGAGGATTGCGATACTCAACCCTCATTGGTTTTAAACTCTACCAAAAAGGGGACGATTTTTTCTCCAGGTGGTTCAAGCCCTTGGGAGATACAAAGAAAACAACAACAACAACAACAACAACAACAACAACAACAACAACAACAACAACAACAACAACAACAACAACAACAACCCCTTAAAAAACAAAAACAAACAAAACAAGAAACAAACCAAAAAACCCAACAAACGATAACACAACAAAGAAAAAAATAAAATAGAACAAAAAAGAAAGTGTTCACGATATTGACATCCATCTTCAAAAATTTTAGCAAAAAAATATTATACAAATATACATGCTTACTTTCTCAGTTTTGTTCTATCGTGCAATGACCCTCAGAGAGTTCGTGACACATGTGTGACCTTGTTTTGCTGGCGAGTACTTAAAACTTGAGTTATTTTGAGAACGTATCAAATCATTGCTGTATTTACTATTTTTTTTTGTGTTGCATTTTCTGCGGTCAGTACCTCTTGTAAAAGAATGGTTTTAGAAAACACCCTCGGTGGAATCAAGGTCTAACGAACCAAAGTACTAAATTAGGTTCACAGAAAGTAGCGGTGCCAGATAAATATAACAAAGTATCTCACTCAACACCGCAGTAAAGCCCTCGAAAATCCAATTGTGGATCAGGTGACAATTAAAAAGAAGTTAAAAAAGAAAAGTAAAAGAAAAGAAAGGGCGAAAAAATCTTGAAAAGTGAGCGAAAAGAGAGACAGAAAAAAAGCAAAAGAGAAAGAGAGAATGAAATAACTATCGCACCATTATATACAATAGTCGATTTCTTGCCAAACCTTAATTACTACAATTCTTCGTTTTGTAAAAACTATTGCATATCTATACTAAGCAAGCACTGATATAACCCAAACGGGAAGAGAAGTGATAGAGATAGAGAGAAAGCTGAAGACTAACACTCTTCTTGCAGGAAGGCCAGAAAAATATTATAAGCGAAAAAGTTAGCACGAGTCTTACATCCTTGCCTCTATGTCTGCAATGAACAAAAAAAGTACACGTCAGGAAGACGCCGAAGACAAAAGACTATAAGCCGATTAATAAAAGGAAGCAAATCTGTCCCGACCTCTTTTCTGAATAAGCATCTTTAACTTTCCGTTCTAAATTATAAATCTTTACTAGCAAGGTGGCGGCTTTTACCTAGTAATGCCGGTGTAGGACTTTCTATGAGGCTCTACGATAATCCTGTTGAACTTCGCAGCCTCGATGCCATGAGGTCAACAAAAGCCAGGATTAGCGAGAAGCAAGAGCTCGATGGGAGGAGAAGGGGAGGAGGAATGCCCTAAGACTCTAAGAGGCAAAGAATCTGGACATATGTTTGCTTGTTTGCTGTTTGTTGTTGTTGTTTACTACTAAGATATATTTAGGTCCCTACATGAGAGCACAGAACCTTATTAAATTGTCATGATGACACCGGGGCTGCAATACAAACTGTTATCGTCGAGAACATCAAGAATCTGTCACACGAGTCTGAGTGACAAATGCACCCTGGGGTGAACACACTGAATACTAGATGAAAAGGGACTTGAGCCAACAGCTACAGAGAGATGCTTGCACACACAAACATGCGCCCTAACGCACCCATGCACGCAGGAAGGAATGTACTTTAGACTAACACATTCTGAGAGTCGAAGTTATCAGAAATTTATTTATGCAGAAGTATGTGTGAATTAGAATGTACTTACATTGTATCTGCGTGTGTGTGAATGAACATACAAGTATACACACATGCATGTCATAAATTTTTACAAACATAAATACACATACTTAAAAAGGGAAACTGGAATAAATCCTTACATTGAAAACGTAAAAGTATCTTCTCCTTCAAGAAAACCCCAAATACAGGCAGACGAGCAAACAGACAGACATGCACGAAGACAAGACAGGCAGGATTGACGGATACACAGATAGGAGGGAGATTGAGTTCTCACCTATTATGTATAATTCAAAGCATGCTAAAGAATATGTCAAAGATGAAGAACAAGTCCGTGGCATGTCTCGTCTGCTGTCCTTGCCTGCTGGACTCTCAAAGAGCGGCAAGAGGAATTGTGCAGGCGGCGGCAGCCAGGCGCGTGCAGAAGATGAGGAGGGAGAGCACGTGAAGCCGTTCTGATAACATCGCCTCTTCCTGCAAATGGACTGTAAGAGCTCTAGCAAGGGGAGAGCAGCCAGTTGCCGCCACTTCGCCCACAGACCTTCGATCGTTCCAGAAACCATCTCGAGAGGCGCTTTCTCCAAAATCGCATGACAGTCCTTCCCAAACGTCCCTTTCACTGTCGTGTGGAAAGAGAATGGTACGGAGACACTCTACACTCAATAGAAGGTTTAAAGTGATTGTGCCAGATAGTGTGGTTTAATGTGTTCACGTGTCCTCAACCCAATAGAATAGAAATGCCCCCCTCCCACTGTGAGCCAGCACCTTTCCAGCCCCACCGGCATCCCCCGTCTTTCAAGTGTCCACCTTCATCGATTTTCCATAAAAAGTACCGCAATTCTTTTTTTTTTTTTTTTTTTTTTTTTTACTTTTAGTTTAAAGGAATCGTTTGGTAAAGTTTTCAACATTTTTTGACAAAATTTGAATTTTGAAATACTGTTTGCGCTAGACTCCCCACTAAAAAAAAAATCCAACAAACAAACAAACAAACAAACAAACAAACAAACAACAACAAATCAAACCAAAAACAAGCCTTCTGTCACGAACACATCACTAAGTATTGAGTACATCAATTTCTGTCAGGTTCTGAGAGTTAGAAACGGACTTAGTCGCAGTATGTTCTCTAGTCCAGTAAAACTCTTTAAAGTAGACAAATAACATAATATTATTTTAAAAGGTGATCCTTAAAGTTTCGATAACTTTTGCTTTAATTCTTCCTGTTTGCACTTTATAAGCAAACGTTCATAACTGATCACCAGTTTTCGTCTTCGGTATCTTGATGCATTATCCATAAAAAAAGGGCGTCGCAAGCATTGAATCGTTCAGAGTAGGGGAAGAAACACGTTTCTTATGACCAGGGAGAGGTATGTGAGTACTAAATAGGTATTTTGTACTTTTACTGCCAAACCACAAATAGAAAATTGTGCTTCAGGAAAAAAGTCTTGTTACGATATATTCTGTCTCCTCTAGAAACATTTTAATTATAAACATATATTTTACAGACTCCAAACAGATGTTTTACTGTGTTGTTCATAGTGGCAGAGCATAGTGTGTGCTCACCTAATTAGGAAAGGCGGATTGTGGTGACTTAGAGGGCGGCAGTTCCAAGCATATTGGGATTGTAAGTGTCGTGGCGAAACTATAGTTTGATAAAATTGTTAAATGCAAAAATTTGTAACGCCTGCAAATGATGTTATAAATATCAAAATGGATGGGGAAAGGATCCCCACCCCTGGTCTAAAGCAACATTACAGTACATTACATTCAGCTTACAACGGAGCAGGCGTTGCCTGTACAGAGATACTGATTTCTGGGAGGGATGTCGTACCATCGGAACTTTCAGAGTGAACTAGGTATGCTCTCCTATACTCTGGGACTAGTTGCATAACACATTTCTAATTTTAAACACTTGTAGGCTTTTAGTTTCTTTAGAAACACCCGGCAAAACATATTTTTAGAACTTTTTCAAACTAAAATTTTTGAAATAAGATAACAGTGTATAAAACAGACGTTCGTTCTCATCAGCACATTTTTATATGCAGCGAGAGCTAAATGCGCGTGCAACACATAAAAATAGCATTGAAACTTTTTTTTTTTTTTTTTTAAAAAAAAAAGGCCAATCTGATTTTTAGAAATAGTTTTAACTTTTAGAAACATGCTGTGCAACTAGCCCCAGGTCTCGATGAATGTGTAGGCGAGCTCAACATGTCTGGAAGTATCTCTCTCGCTTTCCTCAACGATACGTCTTTCCGGGGGGAGTGTTGTCACCAGAACGACGCGAAGAACTATCACGTGACGACCACGTCATTTCATCCGTCTCGGCGAGCCTCGAGGGAAATTTGTAACCACTTATCAGCGCGTTTTAGTGTCAAGCTTCAGCGTAAAGTCCCTCCATTAATCTTCGTCCACAGTTGAGCAAACGCTGGGGCGAGTCGTGGTACAGCGGATGCTAAAAGGTGGCCATGCACTCCAGGTTGAAAAGTAATCCACGAAGTTTGTAGTTTAGGTTTCCTGCCCTTGGCTCCAGTTTGTTCCCCTGAGCTTCGTGAAAGTGTAAATAAGCCGCTGAATTTAGATTTTATGTCCGCACACCCGCAACTACCTAAACAAAGTGTTCTCTTTTTTTTTTCCATGCCTGAAGGTAACCGGCAGTATTATGTGACTTTATCTTTGAAAATTTAGAAAATATTTTATGTAGTGTTTTGCCCATGAGAGTGTTTTACATGCAACTTTTTGTAGAAGTGTCAAGTACCTCGTTAAATCAGTGCAAATGACACTGCAACTGCGGTGCATATCTGACCGAAAAGCAGAAGAAATTGTTTATAAAGAGGGTATGTTTGTTTGTTTATTAGTGCCAGCAGCTAAGGATATATAAAAGGCGAGTCTAAAGAGGGTAAAGATTTCATATGGTTATAAACTTTATATAATGAAAATGTAAAACATGCACAAGTGCATGCACGAACTTGTATTGCTGGACTGATGGCAGACGATTTTTTCCAGTTAACTAGTAAAACGAGGCATGAGACTACAAAGCTTCCGGTTTAGTCACATTCTTTGTTTAGGCTCGCCGAGACTAGCATCGGAGAACTTCAAAAGAGGCTAAGCGTTGGTCTTGGCAGACAGACAGCAATCCACCTATACACGTCCATGGCACATGAAAGTAAAGGCTTTCTGTGAAGGCTTTGAATATCACTTTAAGTCGTTTAAGATATTTAGATTGATTTTGCCCTACCTGTATCGATATGTAAATAACTTTGATCAAAGATCATGGAGGAGTATCGCAGCGAAAAAAATCGTCCTTGGTGTTTCATTCCATTTTCCAATATTCATTTTCTCCGACTTAGAAAGCCAGTCTACAATGGGGTGAGTGCAAGATGTGATGGTATCGAAGTGGTGACGGTGACAAATCAGATTAACAAAGATGGCGGTTGGATCACAGCCTGGTTCCTTTCAATTTAAGGAGAGATGAATTTTCTGAGATCAGGTCTTGTTCTCCATCTTCATCAAATGTCTCAGCCTCTCGCAGGACTTCGTGGTGTGAGCGGAGAGTTATCTGCTTTTACAGACCGTGCTGGCATCTCAACGAGGTGCGAGACTTGGAAAATTGTGATCGCGATAGAGATGATAGAGAAAAAAGACTGAAATCTTGTTTGCCTGTTGTAAAATGAACGTACAGAATGCATGAACGAAACGAAAAACTGAATATAAAAGGAAAGGATTTAAAAAAGAGAAAATAATAAACGAACGTTTTGTAAAGTGTTATGGAAAAATCCTTTTGAGACCCGATTAGTCAGTCTTAAACAAAACTATTAATGTATGTATGAAGTGTGTGTGTTCGTGTGTGTGGTCGAGCGAAGAGGGGTATAGCGGTTGCGGGATGTTGGGAAATTAAATTCGTTCCTCTCATCCTTTTTGCTCTGACAGAAGAAGCATACCAACCTTAGCCATTTAACTACTTCATTGTCTTAAGAGGTTATTTCTTCCATTGATCTTTGTCTCGTTCTGTGAGCTGGGCCATCGATCTGAATGTGGGTCATCCAGTGAGCAGGTTTCCTTTTGCTGGCCATTCTGTAACGGCCTTGTTAAGTTTAGTTTTAGTTTTTCTTAAGGAGTGACTTTAAATACTTCTTGGTCATAACGGACAGCTTCGCCATTTCGCCAACCGAAACTTTAAGATAACTTTGCTCTATTGTCCATCGAGACATAAAGGGTGGCTAGTTCAGGACGACAGTTGAAAGGAAGAAGAGACCAGACTGATAAAAAATGGCAGAAAGAACACAAAAATGGAGTGGTTGGGTGGATGGGAGGAAGAAAAAAACTTACTGACGAAAGATAAAGAGGAGAATCTTTAAAGTTTATGTTCTTATGAACTCGTACTATCTCTTCTGATCCAATCTCTTTTGCACTGTCTCATGCTCACGTTCCTTTATCACTCTGTGCCTATGGGCTTGTCCCTCAGTCTCTCTTTCTGTTAGTAACCGTTCATCTGACTGAATGAGCGAGCGAGCGAGTGTCTGGCAGGCTATATAATACAAATGTGAGGTAGCTTATCTAAGGGAATTTAAGTAAAAGATTCGGTGCGCAGATGAACATCACGTCGATTCCCTTTTCCAGATTAACAATGTTTGACTTTGAGCACTTTCATTCCAACTAAGAACGAGACAAACTGCTGTCAGCGGTGATCAATTGCATGTGTTCCAATCATCCTCTGCAATGTAGCATGAGAGTTACAGGCATCCGGCCCTCTTTTACTTTATCAACCTCAGTTATGAGGACAGCCATGTTGCAAGTGCAAGCACCTGTGTGTGATTCCTGAGATCACAGCAGAAGTGTGCAAATGATCTATGTCACATGTCTGCACATTACATGTACCGTAGAAAATAAACACCACATGTGGTCAAGTAATCGTTTACATCGCCTTTACAAACATGGAAAATGGTAAAAGCAAAGAGTTCCAGAAGCTAGACGCCGTAGGGGCAGTGACAGTAGGTCCTTCATCGTGTCTAGAGCAGGGTACGTCTAAGGCGGAGCCTAGTCCTCTTATTCCTGATAAACCAGGTACTCATTTCTACCCAGCAGCTGATGCACCAACCACCGTCTGTTCTACAGTCGGACATGGGTTTTACACTTCCATAAATTTCCACCACATACACCCTATCCCTCTTTTACGCATGCGCTCTCTTCCACACTATCTGTTTTCATACAAAGACACTGGGCATGACCCCACATTGCAGAGCAACCATAGATACCAAAGTACATATGCGAGTAGACACACATGGATGCTAGGGGACCGGGCACCGCTAGTTTTGTTCCTGACACGAGTACATTACTATATTAACGTACTTTTGATGCATTCAGCAACATCTTTACTCACATAACTACACCCCTTCGCACCCATCCTGGTACCAAACAGGGATAATAAATAGGGAGCGTCTAGTCCATGCGTTCCTGGCAGTCGTCTGCAGATACCTTCATGTGAAAACTTCGTTCACGAAGTCCAGAGCCACAGAGAAATCAAGGTGGGAGAGGGAGGGAGGGAAACATCACAAGGGACATCATTGATCGCAGCTGTCTCGGGTACGAGATGTTTAGCCCAAAGCTGGTTAATACCAAGCTCTGGGTGAGTATGAACCGGCGTAGCCATGGCAACATAATCCTGGCGGCCCCGCAAATCAAACACGTTAGCACACGTGTCGGGAGCGCAGGCTACTCGACTAGAGCTTTATATGCGAGGGTTACTCCACGTCACAGTGTAAGCTTGTGATAATATAGTTCTTGCTGACAAGGTTTCGTGCCGTCTGAACCAAAGAGAAAAGCTAGCAAGAAAAAAAAAAAAAAATAAATGAATGAATGAATAATTTTCAATATACTTTACCCACGAATATTTAAAATGGCAGCACCATTAACATATTTTTATTTTCTGTTCAAATTCGACTCCATTTAGTGGCAGTATATGTCAGCTGCTCAACCATTCTGAGGCAAAGCTTACAAATCAAGCCAGGATAACGATAAGGAGTGTTAGCATAGGAGAACTTGAACACGAAGAGCTGGTCAGGTTAGCTCTTCTTCAGGCTCTGCTACAAACTCGGTCTTAGTAAAGCACAATGTTACAGATTGGACATCATGTGAACAGAGTGGGACTTTTCAGATCAAAATCGCATTTTGTGAGGTAAGAATGAACACGTGGTTTCTTAAACTACGTTGCAGAAATATTAGCAGGTATGATCATGTTACCGAGTACATCAGTTTGTTGAAATCTGAGCAAAGTGGGAAAAGGGAGACAACTGTCAATGTTAGCGAATACATGCTGTCTTTTAGTTAGCGCTTCTCTCCCTTTCTCCATTTCTAACTGCATTTTAGCAATATCTTGAAAATTCGTAAAATTTTTCTGTGCATTCACACCTTCACCTAACTGCGATATAAAGAATCAATAAATTATTTCGGATTGTTAAGTCGATACTCAATTGTTAAATCCTTGTTTGTTTAGACTAGATATCCATGATAATAAAAATAACAATGATATTAAGGTTTCACTTTAATACACTTTACGAAATAAAATTGATTTATCCTTTTATTACCTTTGTCGACTCTATAAATACACAACCATATATCAATAATTTAAATAATAGTTCAGTAAAATAAGCCACAGCGAAGCAAGACAAATATTATACTGTATTATAACAGTTCCGATATTGCCGCTTCATTCACACCACTCGCCAGATTCCAGGGAAGTAATTGCAACAGCAAAGGGTGATAAAATTTTATAGTTGCTTCCCTTAGTCCACTCCCGTTTCAGCTGATCAGTTCCTATTAAAGATCCTTTACAATCATTGTATATAATGTATGACCTTTGGTCTGATAGACTAAGCAGTGATTTTTTTTCTTTGTTTGACTCATGAAACTGCTCAAAATGCCCTGGTATGCGTGGAGATAAATAAACAAATGTAAACGTGATATTTAGTCTCTCACATTCGCACAAATTGAAGTAAGTAGAAACCCATCTGTTATTTTTAACTGTGCATACTAATTCATTTTATAAAACGAGACAGCTTGCTTCAAGTTTTATATGTGATTGCTGTTTTCTGATTTCTCGTCGGCTTTCAAAACCTACTAACAATATCTCCTAGCTATAAAACGTATGGACGAGTTTTCCCTTGACCATCAGCTAGTGTCATGGATCGCTGACTTTGTGGTTCATAGGCAGCAGCAAGTACTTGTCAATGGCGGATTTTCTGACTCCATCACAATGGGCATAGATTAAACCAAAGACTATTTTTTTATTCCCGCTTTTATTTATTCTGCATACAAACAGATGTAAACAACAAGAGTTGATATCTCGTCAGGTTCTCTGACGACAGCGGGCCAGTGGATAGGCATGGTGTAGCCTTGATAGAATTTATTGCGATGACAATTCCTTTGAACTAAATGTGAATAAGAATTCTTCACCAGATCCCATAGCTGTCATCCATTACGAGGACTCGAGGAGGTGGACATTGTCAATGCATTTCGTAACTGAGCGCCATCTTCGACAGGAGACTTGGCTGGGATACCAACACGGACGGTCGTGAAGGAGGCTCAACACCGCCTCTTCCTTCTTCAGAAGCTGTAGTCTTCCAAAGATTTCATCATCTACTTCATAGATCCCATATAAAGAATATACTGTAGAGTGGACGGTCCTCCTTTATCTGTGTTTACAGCAGTTTACCAGTGAAGGGCAAGAGAAGCCTTAGTGGTGTTGTATACATCTGCTCCAAAGTTACTGGAACAGCACAGAGTGATCTTCAGACTTCGGACATATTAAAAGGCAGGCTCTTCTGAAAGTATCTGCATCTACGTGATGACAGCCATGTCCTCTAGAGAGAGTTTCATCAACTTCCATCGGACCAGCAGATTGAGGCTGGCCTCCGTTTCTTTTTTTTTTTTCTGCTGCGTGACCCCTGAACACTACTCTGTGCAAAGGAATGTACATCATATGTAAACCTGAGCCAAGATTGCATGAGAGTTTATTTGGTGGAAGGGATACGAATGTGTTTGTGGTATTGTTGCTTTGTCGTTTTGCTTCCATACAGAGCTGCATTAAATTGCTCTTCGGGATAAATGAAGTTAAATCTCATCTTATCGCTCTAGCAAATCTTTCATCGCCTTTGGCCAGTAATTGCTTGTAAGAAAATAGAGTTTTTGTTCTTTTAATCCTATACAATTTTTGTTAATTGTCGTGTAGAAAATAGATATACATTAAAAAATGTAAAGAAATAACAGGGACATATTTGAAAATACCACACCTTATTTTTTGCGGAAATGATAAGTGAGCCCAAGAAGTCGTAAACAGTATGCGTTCCTTATTTCTTCTATCGAGCGGAAATCCGTTAGGGTGAGGGTGCGTCTTTCTCTCTCTCAGAGAAGGAAGAGAAAGAATGCGTGTGCATGTGCAAAATAGATGATTACGCGTGGGAAAAAAATATAAGAAAGGCAAATCACCGTTTAAAAAAGCACATCAAAGGTATACAAAACATATTTTAAATCAGTTTTAAGGATGATGAGGTTTTCTCCATTTTGTGCATCACAACAAAGTTTAAAACATTATGGAGCTTACAAAAGGTTGCCAAGTTAAAGATGGCGTGATATGATGTGACGTAAATAAAATATTCAGGATTGGTCTTAATGTCGATAAAACATCAGGTTACTGAGCGCGAAAAAAAATCATTATATTTCTATCAGCTAATTTCCCTTGAGAAAGAAAGTTTTAAAACCCACTGCTACTGTTATTATCATCATGCCATATGTATAGTGCTCTCATTCCATGAAGCGCGAAAAAAGTAGGAAGCTGTGCTGCAGAGATTTGAACACCAGATATTACTTTCATGCTCTGCTCAGCTTTGTTAACAGCACTGAATAGAAAGTGTTTCTCGCATGTTAAAAAAAACGAGGACTGTGTTTTGCCTGCTCATCTGTAAGTGTAACCGGGAGAGGGCATTTGTCACACTCATACCAACTCACTCACCAACACACGCACCTGTACACACACACACATACAAAGGACATGCACCCACCCACGGATACTCACAAAACACTCACACAAACGCACAAACGTCGGTAAGAATTCCCATGCTATCATATCTTCATCACGCGCACACACACACACAACGCAATCGTGAGTCAGAGCAGGCTTCACTACCATAATATCCTTTCCTTCCTTTCCTAATCACTTGTTAGTAAATAATTCTGACGGAGATGAATGTTTCTGAAGACATCGTCACGTGATTCCCTGCCCTCCACCATACAGTGAGAACGACATTATCCCGGCCGACATCACTTGCCCTGACAGCAAGTCGCCTCTGTTTTGCAGTGGCACTTGCAGTTCTCTTCGGTCCCCTGCTTCCAGCATCCGCATCCACAGGTTCATAGGGCAGCAGCCAGGGGAGCAGTGGGGAGAGCTGTATCGCGTCAGGCAAGCTTGCGTAGTGCGATAAGCTCCAGCTGCTGAGAGTTGTATGGAAACATAATTAAGTCAGAAATTATATTATGTTGTGATTGTGTTTCCTTCATGTCGCAATGAGAATTATGATAACATGGTCTTAATTTTACTTTCTTTCTTTTCATTAATTATCCTGGTGTTCGTTTCCTCGGTCTGTCAGCCTTTTTTTTTCTCTTCCTCAACACAGTTGCGTTTTTGTCTCCTATAGAATAATATCATAGAAACGCATGCATAAAAATGACATAATATTTAATTAAGAGTCACTGACTTCATGAAATTCTCATCATGCATTTAGAATATACAGCATATTCTCTATACATAATTACAGAAGTATTTAAACTTGTTGCTGGTTTGCATAAGAAATGAGCAAGAGAGAATCCTCCTCCTCCTCCTCCTCCTCCTCCTCATCATCATCATCATCATCATCATCCCGTTATACAGACTGATCGTATAGGGCTGGCTCCCTTACAATCATGCAATCCCCTCTAAGCATCTTGATTTGACTTTTGTCATTCTTTTGGGTTTGATAAATGACATCTGTGTCACTCTGAATGGCAATTTTATCAGAGAAGAAATACATTTTTTTGAAAATCAAAAACGTCCATATTTGTTGCATTCACCTCCCAAGCTTCTGGAAGTCGATTTTCGTAACAAAAAGTTATTCAGACCGTTAAAGATAAATCCATCAGTCTCTTTAGCAACTATGCCCACCAGTCCACTCAGGTGAGTTTATTTCATCCAATGATGTTTACTCCAAAACTACGGAAGCAAAAAGGGGCGAAATCTGAGAATATGACAAGGGGAACCATTGTTAAATGTAGTTACAGAGGTACGATATTTTCTGTGGCTTTGCCTGAAAGTGTGATACATTTATGAGTTGTAAGACCCTCATGCGGTTTACTTATTTGGCATGAACTTCTGCCGTTTTATCGCTACAGGTCAAAGGTACATGTATACGCACAGCTCCTCAGCTAGTCCTTGGTCGTTAACGAGAAGACATCTAGCTGGTGCCTTGCTTGTGGGCTTCTGGTTGTTCATCACAGGGTGCTTTGTCTGACAGCAGCTGGTGTACAGGGCGAGCGAGGAGAGCCATGTTGTGGTTTCTAATTTCAGTACCCGAGAATGACCTCCGGCACAGACTTGCAGGGCGTGGTGTCCGAATGAAGTCGTGCCAAAAGTGCACTTAACCACCGGGGGCCAAGTGTACACTGCTTTACATTCCATGTGTCGGAAAGGATTTAGCACACGCCTGCGAAACTGCACGTGTCAGGGTCTCTGGCATCTGTCGTCATCTGTGCCTGCGCTTTAACACACAAACATAAACACACAGACACACAGACAAACACAAACAGATAGACACACACAAACGCAAACATGGAAACATAGATAAACACAAGCACATAGACACACAGACAAACACAAACAAACACAGAGACACACACAAACACAAACACATAGACACACACACAAACACAAACACATAGGCACACAAACACATAGACACACACAAACACATAGACACACACAAACACATAAACACATGGGGAAACACACAAACATAGACACACACACACAAACAAAAAACGCAAACACAAACACACAGACACACAGACAAACACAAACACATAGGCACACAAACACATAGACACACACAAACACATAAACACATGGGGACACACACAAACATAGACACACACACACAAACAAAAAACGCAAACACAAACACACAGACACACAGACAAACACAAACACATAGACACACAAACACATAGACACACACACAAACAAAAAACGCAAACACAAACACACAGACACACACAAGCACAAAGACACGCCTATTCCTTTGCCGTTTGCAATTAGATAAACATCAACTCATCCAGAAAATGAAAAACAGTTTACACATTAAACATATAAAAACAGCTTAGCTGGAAATTTGGGTGCAAGCAACTTCTGTAACCTCCTCTCACGCCTGTTGACTCGGAGAAACTAGCATATTTCAGAAAATTGTTTTCTTCAAAAGTGGGCTTTTGGAGCTAAGACCTCAGCGCTGTTAGAACATTAAATGTCGCCCAGCAAATGTCATGGAAAACTTATTTTGCTGCGGATAAGTCTGAGTCAACAATTAAGTCTTCATGGACCAAGCAAGGGCAGTGGCGAAGGAACCAGCAGGACAAGGGGGATGCAGCCGCCTTTTCAATTAAGAAAAAGAAAGTGAACATGGTTCACTGTAAGCAAGGAGTCTGCCCCTAACCCCACATAGCTGAGCATCTTCCTACTCCCCTGAAGGGGCAAAGGGAGTGCTGAAAGAGCAGACATGGTATAACAACACTTCATTCGGACAAAAATGAAGGAAAAGTACACAAAAAGAGGTTCGAGTCTACAACTTGAAGAGCAGAATAACAGATGATATCTTGACAGGTCGTGGAATTAAAGGAGCATGGATGCCATCTTGGGTCAGCGCGAGTCGCGACATGCCAGTGACGCGCATTATTTGCTCATTATTTACATGTTACAACAGTTTTAACGTGTAAGATTTTAATTACTGCTAATTAGAGTTTTCCGCTTAAGAATCTGTTTAAAAAAGTGTTGTGGTCTGTGTTGTTTTGCCATAGGAGGGCGCCATGATCTGAAATCTTGCTGAGCATGCGCAAGCGGAGCTGCAGACGTGACCTAGTTCTGCTCCCCGCCCTTATCGCAGACTCAGCTTCCCGATAAGAGTTAAAATTCTGCTGATGTTTAGGAGAGCTTATTTTATTTGCCTTGCAAATTTCATGCTATCAAATTCAAAGCGACTTTTTCTTTCGTATAAAAATACACAACAATAGTTATCTTTCTTTCTCAAAGAGTGTGAGTGTGTGGTAGGTGGTGATGGTGCATGAGACTGGAGGGGGAGAGTAAGCTTGTGAGGCAGGCTAAGAATGGTATGAATTACATAGTTTGGTTTTGCAAGCCAATTATCTTGAAAATGTTTGCTGTTTACAACTGTACCTTTTCATATTTGTGTTTGCAATTTGATTATTGAATTACAGCGGTCCTACGATATTGTGTGATAACGACAATAGCTTTGTCAGATGCCCACACCCTTGCTGGATCCAATCAATCAATCAATCAATCAATCAATCAATCAATCAATCAATCAATCAATCAATCAATCAATCATCAATCAATCATCAATCAATCAATCAATCAATCAATCAATCAATCAATCACGACAAAAATATTCATTAAGAAATGATACCCGCTTCACCAGAGATGACGGTACACCCTGACTGCCATTATAACACCACACTATCCACAACTCGCAACTCAAAACGAGGCACTTCGCCAAGTTTACAAAGTATAACACAGGCCACAAGCAGAAGATAACAGCACGAAAGAGAAAGCAAAAAAACGGAAGCCAGAAGTGGTAATTATGAACCAAGAGTAAGTCGTTTCCCATGGGCAAAATGGGGGACTCACAGAATAGCATCTTTTTTCCGACATTATTAAATTTGTGTCCAGACCCCACGGTGACTGTTCATGTTTCTTTACCCCAATGTCCCTTTGCCACTAACCCTAACCCTTATAACTGCTACGGGGGTAAAATAACATCTGCAGGGTCTGGATTAATCTTTATAAATTTGGAAAGACAACACTTTTCCTTGAGTTGACCTTTTTGTCCAGGGTGCAACGACTTACCTTCGTTTCATAACTACCGCCACAGGAGACAAGGACAAGACCCCCCCCATGTCCCAACGCCACACACACAGCTCAGGGTTCCAGTATCCTCCCGCTGTTTTCTTCTTGAAGCCCTTTATCGTCTCCATTTCCACTCCTAATTTTTTTTACGGTTTCCTTAAAGTTCTACTCATCTGTCACAATGGTGCCATTCTCTCCTTCTACCCCCACACCTGACTAAATCCTGTCTCCTCCAGTCTCGGTCCAGGACGTCACCCCACAGCCCGGTTCTCACGAATCGTCTTGCTTTTTTTCGTTTGTTTCCACTCTTCTCTGTTACGAATTTTCTCGAGACTTTCTTCGTTTTTTGACTGTCCTTAATGTGTGAACTGCGAGCGAGGAATTTTTTGAGAACTCTTTTTTAATGCATCCAAGTAACAGACGTGAACACGATATGGCAAAAACAAAATGCCAGAAAGGAAACATGCTTCTCAAGCATACCATAGCAAATGCAGACGTCTTCTAATTTTGTCTTTGGTGAAATATATACTTTGAAAAGTTTTTCCACGTCGCAAAACTTCTGTTGAAATCGTCAGCAGTTATTTTGCTGAAGTGACAGAATTTTAAAAAACCGCCAAACTGCAACAAAATATTTTATTTTGAGTGTAGATTGCAAGGGCAAGCACATACATTGCAAGGACCATCACAAACATTGCAAGGACCATCACAAACATTGCAAGGACCATCGCAAACATTGCAAGGACCATCACAAGCATTGCAAGGACCAACACAAACATTGCAAGGACCATCACAAACCACTCTGTCTTCCCTCTTGTTCCGACCACGAAAATGCTATTTTGAGTCTCCTTGTCATTTGCCATGTTTACTCCATTATCATTATAATAATTAGTAAAAAGAGAACCTTTATTTGCAATTTATTCCACGTGGTCAAGTGTATTACACAAATTGAAAAAGACTGAGCATTACCGATAAAGAAGGGCAGCAGTACTGCACCCTATCCGGTTGAAAAGGATTGTAAAAGATTTCTTTAGTGTAGTTCCTCTATTGTACAAAGCATATTTATCTTTATTTGCTTCGAGGCAAAATGCTTTACAAAGCCAGACATTGACAACTCCTAAATAATCTTTGTTTTCTTTTTCGACGGGCGTGGCATCAGCTGTAGATTGTTTACATGGCCGAGGTGTCTGCGAGAAGTCATGGCAGCAGCAGAGGTGAAGAAGGAGTGCAGCTGGGTGGTGTGATGCTGCGGAAGGGTGGGGCCGGGAGAGGTCGGAGGCTAGCGAGGTCTGGGGGGGAGACGGGAGGTTTCTTGATATTTTGGGTGCTTAGTTGTTTTCCGGGGCAAGCTGGCTTAGGCCAGGGTGTAAACAGGGTTGCATGGCAGATATGTCGAGACCCAAACACGCGGTCGTAAAGATTCTAAAGGTTTGTGAGTTAAGAAAAAAAAAAAAGTCGCGCAGACCGGAGTGTTTCCAGCATTGCTTCCCATGACCTCAATTCAACCGACCTCAACCCAGCCTATCCTGCTAACCTCCTTCCCTAGCTACCTCCCTACACACCATTAACTCGACACCCTGGACCTCCTGTCCCTTTGTGTACATGTTGGCAAAACACTTTTTTTCTTTTTTTAGCTATCTGTCTGGCACCACCTACCGAAACTCCCTCCTACTCCAGGCTCCGCCTCAGTGCCAGCCTTCCAGCTTGTTACGGACGATCCGATTGGAGGAAAGGTCTTGCACGCGATATAAAATCCATGCTTGGGGTGGCAGACCGATGTTGGCAGCGGCTTTCTAAAAGCCCGTCTGCCTATCCAGGTATCTTGGCATCTTCTCTTCACTTTTTACACTAGGAACCCGTTCTGTTGCTGTGCTTACCCGAGCCCAGCAGCAGGCGCGGCCTAGTTTGTCGTAAGACCTACGACACCCTCAACCACCAGTTGTCCCCCACGACAGAGCTCTGTTTGGAACCCTAACCTGTCCGGTTCGGGTTTCCTGCGGCTCCGTCGCTGTTTTACCAGTAGACAACTCATCTGATAAACATGCTGAAGGCATCGTGCATCGGCGCCTTCTTGGTGCTTTGTGTCCTCGCCAGGGCCGACGGTAAGTACAATATGTGTTTCACATCACGTGATTATGACTATCTAGATACAGTTGAACAAAGAAAGACAATAACAACGGTTGGATGAGCGGATAACATTTTTGGTCCTCCTTGTTTGGAGACATATAGTAGCAAGCTAAGTGTTGTTTGTGATTACTGGTAGGTGGAAACTTTATCCTTCGTCTTAATGAAATCAGGTCCACACAAGCAGCAGTCGTCATTTCGACTCTCCTCCCACCCGAGCTGTAAAAGGTCGTTGAGAGTTCATGCTATGTTTTGCTTATATCAGGGTTCACAAGCGTTAAATGTCATTCTTTCCTTGGGCTGGTTAGGTTCACTTCCTGACATGGATTTTGTCTGGTTGTAAATAAAGTGTAAATGTCAAGTTAGTGGATAACTGTGACAACTTAAAAAAGTATTAAAACAGAAAAACTCTGTTTCTTTTACGGTGAAAATTTATTTAAAAAATTTATTTTGTTTACTTCCATCTTTGTGGAAACCTACTGGGGTCTCACTTGACCTGGTGCTAACGAAGCATGCCAGGGTTGTTATTTCGTTTTTTTTTTGTTGCAATTTTATTTTTAACAAAGCTTAGACAATTTTTAAAATCGCATTTGAGAACATTGAGGGCTACATCCATCGTATAAACTGTCAAGTCAGTTATGAGTATTAGAACTGCCACCAGAACTAGAAGTCTTCATAAAAAGTGTTGTAGATGTTTTGTGCTGTTTATCGAGCAACAAGATTGTTGCTATAAATTACTGACTGTAGTTTATCGGATTTATCGCCACTGTCGTTATAATCAATTGTTTCCTCTGAGAGTAACATACTTAAAAATAATCAGGGTTGAGAACAGATCCTTTGAGATGACATAAAATATAGAAGTGAGAGAAAGAAGACACGGCGGTTGAAATAAAAAAAAAATAGTGCATCTTTTGCTACACCTGTCTAAAAATAAATTGGCAACATCTTGCTTTGTAAAAACTTTGTTTATTTACCAACTTTCGCTCTCCGAGAATTATTGCTCGTCATCAGCAGTTTGAAGCAAGCGAGTAACTTGCCAGCTACCATGATGTAATCATTCCAAGCAAGACAATGGATAAACAACTGGTTTCTGGTAGCTGTTTACTGTAAGCCCCACCAGTAGCTCGAGTGTAAAGGTCGCCTGCAGGCTCCGAGGTGCAGGTGTATCTCCCTCCACGTAACCAGCGCCTGCGAGCGAAGACTGCGCATGCGTCACCTCGGAGGCACGAGGAATGCTGCAGCAGCTGCTTGGGGAGGAAACCGACCCCGGGCCGCACTGAGCTTCCCCATCCCCTCCCGTCCCACCTACATCTCAAGGACCAGTACTTGGCTCTGTGTTTTGAAACTTGGAAAAGTGGGCGAGAAGGTGGTTGTTGCCCCTGCGCCGTTCTTTTGGTAGAGGAACACCTGAGATTTTATTTCTAGTCTTTCAGCTCTTCAATTTTGTCGAGTGTCAGGATCACTTGAAAACGTTTTTATCTATTTTACCCTTTTGTGTTTTCGTTGTTGTACATAAGCACTAGTCCACAGGCAAAGCTGGTTGAATGTAAACTGAAATTAAAAAATTTTCTCGTTTATCAAAACAAGTGTGGGTCGGCTTCAAGGGGGATCATCTGTCCATAAAATGATCACGTGATCAAATGCTTTGGTATGCTAAAGACAAGGCTAGTGTTAGAATTCACATTAGGATTCTATTTATTTACAAACCTGTTAAGCCTATAATTTCTGTCTTAAGAACAGTTAGACGTGTGTCCCATGTCTTCATAAACTGAGGAAATAAGGTTTTTCTTGTACGAATAAGGTGCGCGGTACTCCATGACTACGTGCAGGTCACAGCCTTGAGACTAATTTTATCCTAGGAAAGAGGGAATGCATCAGGAATGAATGCATCCTAAACAATCGCTTGCCTCACCATCCGCTCAAGGTGTTTTCCTGACCACGCATGCGCGAAAAAAGTGATGCGCAGTAGGTCACAGTAGACCGCGACTGCCATAGCCGTTGCGAATTGTGTAAAGATGCTCTGGACGATGATTCATTTTAAGAAGATTCTCGCGTAAATGGGACAAAAGGTAGTGGGACGTATTTGAAGGGAATTTAATTCACTTGTCTTATTTTATATTACTGACATTTCCATGTTTCTGATATCAATTTGAGTTGCCCTCTGATAAAGTAGCACAGGCGTGACTGTCGTCTTTATTCATAAGGTACTGCTGCATCTTGGGATATCAAGTGATATAACGCGTTAAAAGCAGCACATTGTTTTTTTTCCGATATTACTAAATCTACATAGTGGTTAACATCAACATAAAGCATTATGAATAATCCACATCGTCGTCATCATCATCATCATCATCATCATCTCAAAACATAAGCTCTTGAGCTGCTTGTTAAGCCTTTGACTGCAAACAATCTTTCATTCATAAAGTCTTTACATCTTCAACAGTCATTGTCGTTATCAGCTTTCTCGCAAAATTACTCATTGCCATTTTCAGATGTTATACTCATTCCAGAAAGAAAATCATTTTCATCAGCAAGCTTTTGCGGTTCCTTACATCGCATTCCATGTTTATTAAAAAAAATATATAAATTTGGGTAATTTGCTTGCCCTCCTTTCATTAATTCGTGCAGCGTTCAACTTTTCTATTCACTTTAGTTGTCAAAGTAACCTCCTGCCTCATTCCTACCGCCTCTTTGCTCCATTTTACACATCTGCTCCCTCCGCGCGCGTGCAAAGTGCCAGCAGTCAAAGGGTTAACATAAGGTCACGGTGCGCGCGCATCTGTGACGTCTGCTTAACCCTTGCTATGTTGTAGGGCAAGAAAAAGAGTGCTACGATAAGGTCTTGGCTAGTTATGTGCCTGCTGGCCTGGTGTACTTTCCCTACGACGATGACCCTTGCTACCAGTGCGAGTGCGTTGACGGAGGA
The DNA here is from genome assembly GCF_003073045.1 of Pomacea canaliculata. Taxonomy (NCBI): domain Eukaryota; kingdom Metazoa; phylum Mollusca; class Gastropoda; order Architaenioglossa; family Ampullariidae; genus Pomacea; species Pomacea canaliculata. The sequence continues at coordinate 11,425,657 of NC_037591.1, read as the reverse complement.
GAGCCCATATGCTTTCAGAAGCAATGCGAAGCGATAGACAAGTGCCCGGATGGATCGGATCCTTATATTGCCCCGGGCGAATGTTGCGAGGCGTGTCCAGACGGCGCTGTCGTCAAAAAGAAAGAAGGTAGACTGTGATGTTTTCTTTGAGCTGCTGTGGCTGGCGATGCGACAGAGTAGGTAGCTGTCTTGCCGGAGATGTTGCTGTTGTTGTCAGACCACGGGATGAATAGAGGGATGTCGTCTCCAACGACACAGCACTGTCGTACTTGTCTCCTTAAAGCCATTCTTAACCGGACAAAAAAAAAAAAAAATTTTAGTCAAACACCCAAACTGACCCACAATATTGTTTTGTCAAATGTCTTGGCATATGTTTGCCAACGTATTGGAAAAAAAATTTGGACAGTTCAACATTTTGACCAAAGTTGCAAAATCGCCGAAGGCTTGTCCCAACCCATCGGTTGCCTGAAATTTTCAAACCAAACTTTGGAGGAGTCAGTCATTTGGCGACAAAGTTCACTGTAAAGAAAGGCCTTAAAGAACGATGTAAAATTTGCTCAGCGATCAAGACCATGCTGCAAGCTTTCATCAACATTTACTTTCATTTGACCCTGGCATCAATCATCATCACCTCACTATCACTACATGTTCATTAAGTTTCATATCCATTTCTTTATCGAAATCGCAAAACTATTTTATTTTATTCATCACATATATTAAATCCTTTGGATTCAGAGCATTAAAATGTTTGGGTTTTTTTTTTTTTTGAAAGAAACATCGTATAGTAAAAAACAGACATTGAGAAAGAATCCACAGTGAAGTATGAATAAAATTAATATTTTTATCTCTTTACATATTAGTTGAGGTTACTTTTCTAGAAAACTGCACTTAAATTTCTTGAGTGATGCACGGGAAATCTGACAACAGAGCTCGAGGATGTACAGGTGTACAGAATGTACTTTAATGGGTGAAATTTAGTTTTTCAGTCCTGTGTTCTGTTTGTTGTGGAGATATAATATTTGTATTGTGGGTGGAGCAAGGTACAGCAGACTTTGTGTGTTTTCCGGTGATGTGGTCTGTACATTTGTGGGAGCTATAGGTGCTGTGTTTTGTAAAGTATTCAAGAACCATATTCTGATTATACTTTGATATGTGTTCTATGACTGCTCTGTGTATGTTTTTAGTGTATGTACTGGAATGATGTAAGTTAAGTAAGCCATGTCCTCCAAATTATTTTAATTCCTAAACATGGGTAGAATATGTGTATACAAACACTGATTTAATTTTCTGACTGCCAGTAAAAGAGTAACTATTTTCACATTTCATCACTGGTAGTATTTCAAAGTAGTAATGTATTGGCCATTTCAAATTTAAAGCTTCTACAATAATTTATCAAAGTTACATCAATGTACGGTTAAAGAGAGGCAGGATTGCTCTAGTACTATAAGCATGCTAAGAATTTTTATTCTTTCTATGTGTTTCAGACGACATCAACGAGGTAAGCAGACTTACATTGCTAAATTAACATCAGATCATATCGGCAATGATTTCTGTGATATTCTCTTGCGGATTAATTTATTTAATGGCAACATCATGTATTTGTAGAAAAAGGATGATCAATACAATATTCACCTAAGGACTTTAAGTCATTAACAAGAATAAAGGAAATTCATTGTAAAGTTAAATAAGTGAAAACTACAAAGATACGAAGTTTTAGCCTTTGGACTTTAGTCTTCATTTTCTAATAAGTATGATGGATTAATGATGAGTATGGCATTATTGTAAGCAATAATTTGTTATAAAGTATATAATTACTGTTAAAGGGCAACACGGGTCTATTAAAAGAATAAGTCTTGAAAACGTTTAAAGAACATATATGAACAGATATGAACATGTCTCAAATTATTCCCTTCTTTTCACTGTTACAGGTTTCTCGGGTGAGTAAAGGTTGATTGAATGACTAATATAGATATTTTAAAACGGAATGCTTATAGGAAAAAAGTTTTGAAAGTTTTTTTGAAACAATAAGAGAATAATTTTTATTAATAAGAAATTTAAAGGAGAAGGATTTTGTTGGTTGTTTCCATTCATCCATCTTCTGCTGTTTATATATATAATTCAGAGAAGAGCGAAATTTTTACAGAAGTTGGAAATAGCACATCGACCTCTCAAAAACCTACCATGGTTATCTCGTTTACTGATACATGCAACTTTTAATATAAAATTCCGATTTTCATGACCATTTGACAGATTGAAGATTACAGTTTATTGATATGTTTGCAATATTTTGCCTTCATGTGACTTATTCTGGTTTGCCTTATTTTCATAGGGTGAGGATGGTCGTTCTGAATCAAGGGTAAGAAATTTTCTTTGATTACTAATGGGCTATTATTTGTTGTAATCACTTGCTTGAGTTTTTCTAGGTTTGGATTTCGTTCTTTAACATGATGTTTTGGGTTTTTTTCTACTGTGGGAAAGCACAGTATTACAGTACACTTTATTTTACTCTTATCACATACGGTCTAATGTTCTTTAAGTTACTCTGCTAGGCTTGTATAACAGTTTTATCACTCAGTTACAAGGTAAAAAAAGGAAAGAAACAAAGAAAATAACAAATAGCTGATGTAGTCAGTAGTGTTTAGAGTATAGCAAACAAAATTGATGAATTATCATACTGCAAACACATCACAGAAAATAATACAGCGCAAAAATCTGATTTTTAGGTTGCGATGAAACTGATTTTTAATAATTATTTATGACTGCTTCATAAAATAATATATCATTAGCGGGTACCTCATTAACGGTTTCAGGTATCTGACGTCCAAAACCAACAAGCGGGTGGAAAGGCTGCTCCAGTCTACCCTGGTACCCCCGGAATCTTCCAGTCTGTAAGTACTAAAAATATATATTCAATCTACATTTCCTCGGACAGCTTATTATTTACTTACATATTTACACAGCAGCTATTTTTGTACTTTCATGTTGAGTAAAAGAAAACAACTTCTACAGGGAGGAATGTTACTTGGTAGCTTGACATTCCATAGTTTAATGTTGCTACCAAAACTATTTCAAATACGTAATTACATAGGTAATAAAATAAAAACAACAACTACATTTAATACATTTGTGGTCTAAAAAGTGTAATACAAAATGCAGAGCTATGATTCTACAGATTAATCATAAAATACTTTTTCAGGGACCCCCTGGACCTCGAGGACCACCTGGCCCACCCGGTCCAGCTGTAAGTATGGTTTGACTGTCTTTCAATCTTCGCTGATCAAACATTCTTCAAATGTAGCATTTTAATAAGCAAGAGCCTGGAATGTTTAAAATCATTTTTCAAACTTATATAAAGCATAAGAAATACCTTGGGGAAGCCGTGAAATCGAAGGAAGGGTCAAAGTTCATTTATCACCTGAGATTTTGGGTTTTTGTCCTTAGAACTCATATTTTGTATGATCAACACAAACCGTCTTGCATTCACAACCCTGTTGTGATCATTTTAAAATGGCGCTTTTGAAACAGATTCTTAAAACCAATTTTCCAAAATGTGTTTTTAAAATAAAATTTCGAGTTCTTAAAAATTACTTATGTGACAGTTATTTTATTTTACTTTTTTGCGTCTCACAGGGTCAACCTGGTTTCCAAGGCTCTCGTGGTGAACCCGGTGACCCCGGTCCACCTGTAAGTATCTTCATCAAAATATAATTATATATAAAGAAATTCTTCTAACTTCTTCTCTGTATACACATCATAAGAAATCTTGACAGATTAAGATTTAAAAAGAAATAAGTCATAAAATGTTGCCCAAGACATGCCATACTCATTGGCTCGGTTGTTTTTAACTACAGAATGTAAAATTTATGTGAATGGCTTTGCTGTGGTCCAGTTGGTTAAAGGATTAATGAAATATTGCAGGGTTCCCCTGGTCAACGTGGATTCCCCGGAAGTCCCGGTCCTCAAGGCCAAGACGTGAGTTAATTTTCTGTATTCACTTTTGTATTAAAAATGTATTTCATTCAACCACACTTTATTGTCTTACATTGAAAGCTTTTGCTTTAGTTTTGTAAACCTCAACAGAGCTCATTACATCTCAGACATGTATTTATTGTTTACACACTCAATATGTGTTGATTTTCTTGTAAATTAACTTGTCAATTAACTAAATAAATATGATGCTCTTTGAACAGGGAGACGAAGGTGTACCCGGAGACCCCGGTCCACCCGGACCTATCGGACCAAGTGTAAGTGTACTCTACTATCTTTTCTGCTTACTTAATGTTCTGTTCTTCTACCGTTGTAGATTAATCTATACATACACAAGCAGTATGTCCAGCTTCCTCAGCATATTACCACTTCTATTTCACTGTTTTATCTATTATCATATTTTTGTTAAAGTCTTTTCATAAAGATTGGATTTAAGGCATAAATGCGGTTTGAAAATAAGATCAAATATTATAATTTCAATTTATTCAGGGCGCCAATGGAAACCCTGGTGTTTCTGGAATGCCCGGACCCAAAGGACATCGTGTGAGTATCTTTATTTGTCCTTTTAAATATGATATTAAATATTTAAATGATATAATGATATAAATACCTGTCTATGCCGATTATTTACTTGAACTCTCTTTAAGTAGCTTTGTTAGAGAGAGAACATGGAAAATCCTTTTATTATATTTGGAAGAATTAATTCATATTTGAATAATCTCTTAATATTAAGTAAAGTTTCGTAGTCAAGTTTCATAACCTTTGTTTTTTTTATAACCTAGGGATTCCCCGGAAGACCTGGCAAAGATGGTGAAGCTGGCCGTCAAGGAGAGAAGGTGAACATGTTGAAAGTTTCTGCTAGTGTGTGTCTGTACTACAGAGATATTTCTACTTGAAAATTTGTGGCATTGAGTGATTGGAACAGAAGTTTTCCCAGTACTGGTGTCTTTATAAAATAGCAGTAAAGATATGTATTTCTGTGTCTATGAAGATGTGTGATAAATTGTACAGGGACCTGGTGGACCCCCTGGCCCCGCTGGAGGAGTTGGCCCTGCAGGCGCTCGTGGTGCCCCTGGTGAGAGAGGTCGCGATGGATCACCTGGTACACCCGTAAGTGGCGATTCCTTGATCTCTTTATCAATCATTTGATTTTTCCTTTTCCATCATTGCACTTTTTTCTTAGTCTCTAGCATCCTTTTCGTATTTCATAAATAGCACATGACTATTTGATCCTAATAATATTTTCAATTTCCTAAAACATTGAACATTTTTTATTACTATTTCTATTTTGCCTCCGCTTTTAGCTGAATCCTCTATGCTCAACTTAAAGACATTTTAAAGTGAAGTTAGGGGAAAGCTTAACGTTTGAGAGGGTTAGGGGTTAGGGTTATCAATGACAAAAACAAACAAACAAAAACTGCCTTGACGATTTAGAATATGAGTCTCGTGTTTACTGAAAGGATGCTACCCCCATGTTTACTTGTATAGGGAGCTCGTGGTAACGACGGCGCACCTGGAAACTCTGGTCCATCCGGCGCAACTGGACCACCCGGACCTCCTGGTTTCCCTGGTGCACCTGGTTCCAAGGTAAACGAAATTTTATCAGAAAAAAGATTGACTTACCCACCCAAAACTTCCAGATGCTATAGATGCATATTAAAATGAGTTCTTTTTGTCTTCTCCCTTCTTGCATTGGAAGCGTCCGTGAAAAGAATAATGATATTAAACATTATAATCTAATGTACAAGAATTTACAGATTTTCTGAAATGTCATTAATAGTAAGTGACCAAGTAATAAAGAAGTGTACAAACAAGTCTTTTGGGATCCGTGAATTTCAAACACTGAAATTAAGTCGAAGAAGCTGGCGACAGGTACAGCATTACCTTTCTTCTCATTTGTCTCTAGGGAGATCGCGGTAACCCTGGAGAGAGCGGTGCTCTAGGTCCACCCGGCCCAGCAGGCTCCGATGGTTCTCCTGGTGCCCCCGGCCCTGTGGGACAGCCTGGTATTCGCGGAGAGGACGGAGCTTCCGGATCTAAGGGATCAACTGTAAGTTTTCCACACTTATTATAAAACCAATGATAGTCACGAGTTATTTTATGTTAATTTACTTAGTTAAAAATATGTTATAGTCCCAGATCCAGCCACCTAATTACTACACATACACCGCCGATACCTTTATAAGTGGCCCGAAGTAAAGTAGATGTTATCGATGTAACAAAGCTCCAAAAATTCATTTCCCCGGGTTTCTACAATGCGACACTATAATTTTTTTCCAAAATATGTACAATGAGGCATCATAGTTCCCCCCAAAAAACCCACTTTGTTTTCAATGTACTCTCATGCTTAAACCATTTTACATAGGACTGAGAGAAATATTCAAAATGTGATTCAGGATATTTTAAAGATGTATCGTTTTCTTCACTAATCATTTTATGGAAATTCTTATAGGCTGTTATAATAATTGACTTTTATAAGAAAAAACACATAAGAAGTCATTTCTATACTCTAGGGACCTGTTGGTGCTTCTGGCTCACCCGGTTTCCCAGGACCCGTTGGTCCACCCGGATCTGCTGGTCAGGCTGGCCCACCCGGAGCAAAAGGAGCTGACGTGAGTATCATTTGATTTAGTTTTTCCTGTCTCTCAGTCTTTTAGTGTTCATCACAAAATGTTTCATGTTAAAACGTTTTTAGAAACACATCAACTGAGTCTGAAACAGAAATATATTAAAAAAATAAGACTAAATGATAAATCTTCATGGTGAATATTCTTGTTTGAGAATAATTTGTTTCTGTGGATGGACATCAAGAGTATAAACTTAAGAGAGTCCGCTAATTAAATCACTATTTATGCCTATTTGATTCTCTGACAATTAAATGTTCATGTTTTATCTCTTAATGTGAACCAAGAGGACTTTTCACATATTTACTCCTGATTTTGAAAAAAGGGTCGCGATGGAATCAATGGTGCACCAGGTGACCCAGGTCCCCAGGGTAGCCCAGGCAACCCAGGAGAGAGAGGACTTCCCGGTCTGCCAGGATTGGAGGGCAAGCGTGTAAGTGTCTGGGACCTACTGAAGTTAAAGAAAATTGTTCTTAATGATTATCTCCTAGGAAAGTAGGTAGGAAAATAATCAACAGTCAACATTTTGACTGTGATAGACCAGTTACCAAAGGATGGACCCTTATTGCTCGTAATTTCATTTCCTAAACACTGAATCCTTGGAATATTCCGATTATAAACATACACGTTCATAGGTTGAGGACGCTTTACCTCTATGTTTGTTTCTGTCCTTTGGTTCTCCTGTCTTGAAAGTACACCTATGACTGGTAATGTACTTCTGAATGATTCTAGTTTGGTATACTGTATTAAAGGCAGATAAACACTTGGTATTTCATTGTTTACTTCTACCCTTTTCAGGGTCCAGCCGGAAGCCAAGGCCCACCCGGTCCTGCTGGCTCTCAAGGAGAATCCGTAAGTCAGATCCTCGTGTCTCTTCTCTAAGATGTAGTGATTCTCTACCTAAACGTCTATGAATCCTCTTTGTATAAGCTAACATTGGTTAAAACATTGCGATTTAAGGGGATGAAATGACTGGGACAATTTACTGTCACAGGGAGCACCAGGAACCCCAGGTCTGGCAGGACGTCCCGGCCTTCCAGGTCCCCCCGGCCAAGATGGTTCTCGTGGAGCCCCTGGTGAACGCGGAACTGCTGGAGCCCAAGTGAGTTTTCAAGGAGAATACAATGACTCACAAACAAGAGGAAAAATACTATTTCTTCGTCTTCTTTGAGTTAAACCTGGCTCTAAGTTTAAACAGTTTGATTTTGAGAAATATATGCAAAATCTAGTATTGTAATCCCAACACATTATTTAGACAACGGTGTCGAGAGCAAAAGTGACAAGAGCAGTAGTCAGACAATCGTAAACTTGTAAATCTTCTGATCGTCATCTACAGACAACCTAGTATTTACATTAAGATGAGACAAAGGTCTTTTACAGAATATCTGTCGTGCGTGAGTTTTTAATATCAGCATTAACAATACAATTTTATTTACAGGGAAACCCAGGACAACAAGGACCCCCAGGACCAACTGGACCACGAGTAAGCTGCCCCTTAAAATGTTTTTCTAAACTTTCTTAAGCTTCTAGTAAAGAAAGAGGGAATGGCTGAAGTGTGCCTGTTAAATACTCAAAAGTGTGTACAGGCCCTTGTGTCAAAGTTGATCCGCATGTGCATGCACGACATTGTCTCTGCGCATGCGTGATGTTTTATGACGGTTGTGGATATAAAATAAAGTCTGTTTGATTTGTGTCACGTGCAGGGTTCAACAGGCGCCGCTGGACAGCCCGGTAGTGCAGGTGAAGCTGGTCCTCCGGTGAGTAAAAGTTTTTCAAGAACATTTCGGTTTGTTTTATACGTCAAGCGATATTCTAGCAGGATAACCATACAATAACCAGATTTTTTTGTCGGAAAATCTGTCGTTTTGACCCCTGGTGGTGATGTAACAAAATGATAATGCTTCAAATAAGAAAAACTGTTTTTGTTTTCTACTTAGCGAAATACAAACTAAGTCTTTAAATGTTTTTAGGGTAACAACGGCTTAGATGGAGCACCTGGCGAGCAAGGTCCACAAGGACAACAGGGACCTTCTGGTCTCCAGGGCCCACCTGGACCACGTGGTGAAGTCGTAAGTAATTTTCACTTATAGGGTCACAGATATAAAACTCTAATACAACCCTAATTCTCGATTCATCACATCATCATCTAACCTGCACTCCTTTTTGGTTTCGATTTCTGATTGTTATCTTATGAAGGGCCAAATCTGACCAGCTTTACTGTCTCCTTAATCCAGAAATTATAATTAGTGTTGCATATTATTTAGGCTTCGTAAAACAAACTTTTGGTCCCCGGCTCTGTTGTGAATTCTCACTTGGCATAACTTGGTCACATGGCACCTACGTGAGATGAATGCACAGAGATAATAAGCTGAGAAGATGAACATTTTTTCAAACCATTACAATGGAATGCATAGGTAGCTTATGACTTGTTTTTGTACCTTGTCGTAGGGATCTGAAGGACGCCCTGGAGCACCAGGCAACACTGGCCCACCTGGCCCACGTGGTGAGCGAGGACCCTCTGGCCAACCAGGCCCCCCTGGCCCATCTGGCAGTCCTGTAAGATTTCTTGTCGTCAGCTCGTCAGAAAATCTCTCACACTAATAGGAATACTAAATAATAGCTTGTAAATTCTGTAAGAATTACAATCGGAGTATTGTTTGCGACAGGTACAATTAGAGTGATAATGAAATAGTTGATAATTAAACTCAGGTTTAAAGATTGTCATGCCTGTTAAACCTCTGTACTGGCTTTCTGTCTTCTTCAGGGAGCTCAAGGTGAAAGCGGACCCCAAGGTGTTCCCGGTGAGGCAGGTTTCCAGGTGAGTACTGTTCCTTGGAGATATTTTTGCTGCAGATGATATTAAAAATACATTAGCTCTTAATGTTGGTTGCTTTTTCAAAAAATATAACTCGAGTACATGGCATGTAGAAACAAATCACATACGTTTGTAATTTGAATTTGAATAAGGAATAACTTTAAATCTTGACAAGTAAATGTTTGTTGTCTATTCTCTCATTACATTAATTGATTTAATAAGCCCACGGTATAAGTATAAAGCCATCTCATCTTGTAAGACTCAGTATTTAAGGTTCACATTTATGGATGTCATGGACTTTGAACTGCTAACATCAACCTATCTGAACGCATGATCGCAGGGTTTGGCAGGCCCACCTGGACTTCCTGGTGAGAACGGCCGTACTGGACCTGCTGGATCCACAGGTCCAGCCGGAGAACCAGGCATTCCTGGCGCAAGAGTAAGTTCTCTTTGCCGCTCTTGATTTAAATCATGTCACTGCATTGAAGGCGACGAGAAGAAAAAATATTTTACAGAAAAGATGATGTCTGCTTTGTTTCACGCTGATGCCTAAAATGTTCGAGACTTCAACGATATTCTGTTGGTGCTTGCGAATTGTTACTACAAACAAATATTCTTTAAATGAAAGGTATACGATATTTATGAATTTGGTCAACGTAGATGAGCAAAAGAGATGTCAAGGTGTTGACCACTTGCTGTTATGTATGTAGGGAGAGCAAGGCTTCCCTGGCGAGCAAGGACAACAGGGACAGCGAGGCCCACCTGGCGAGAGAGGACCCTCTGGACCTGCAGGCGAGACCGGACAACCTGTGAGTAGTTTTTCACGTGTGTGTATGTGTGTTCGTGTGTTCGTGTGTTCGTGTGTGTGTGTGTGTGCACGCTGCAGATGCATTTTTCAGATGGTTGCAATGTCAATCAGCGAATCTTTTGTATTTCAACGGAAGCTGTCTGCTTATTCCTAGAACTTTTGTATCTACCACAGAACGCGCTTATTAAGTGACAGACGATGAGACTGAAGACTTATGTCTTCTACCTCCTATCAGAAAAAGTAGCTCAAAGACCAGATTATCAATGATATCATTGGCTGTTTCTAGGGACCCCCAGGCCCAGCAGGATCTCGTGGTGACCCCGGCCCGGCTGGCAATGTTGTAAGTACACCATCTTTGATCTTTGTATTCAGCAAAACAATTGTAATAAAATGTACACATGTATCACAAAAACTGCATAATGATCGTTGACATATTTGAATATGCAAGGAATAATTTTTTTCTCGCTATGACTAAAGTCTTTGACAATTTTTTTCCTTTGCAGGGTCTGTCTGGAGAGCGAGGTGTTCCTGGACGTGCAGGAGCTCGCGGAGCACCGGTACGAAGAATCTATATACATATAAAAAAATTAGTTAGCTGATTCTTTTTCATTGGAAGACATACGTTACTTAATATAAATTCTTCGTGTTTGAGTTGAAAAACCGAAACTAAATTTCCATTTTGGCTACAAAGCTGACACAGATGTCGGAGTGAGTGAGCAAGTGAAGGAGTGAGTGTAGCCAATGTATCAGGGAATGAGTCAGTGTGTCAGTCAACAAGTTGTGAATGAGATTGTAGACCATTTATTCATTCATCCCTTGACTGGTACCAATTCAGTTTCCCTGCCTGTACTTTTTGTCTGGAAAAAGACAACAGAGAGTGTGTATGTGCGCGTGCTGTAGTATGTCTGTACCTTCGGTTTAAGTCATGTGACCTTTGTAATAATGTAGCCCATCAGGGGAAGTAATCAGAGGGTTTTGATTTAGGGACCCCAAGGAGAATCTGGACGTGATGGCGAAGCAGGACCCCCAGGTGAGGCTGGTCAGCCTGGACCTCCAGGTGTCCCAGGCCCCTCTGGACAAGTTGCCAACAAGGGAGACCGAGGCACACCTGGACCACCAGGTGAGGCTGGACCTCCCGGATCTGCTGGTCGCCCTGGACCACCAGGTGCTTCAGGACCTCAAGGTGTTCAAGGAATTGCTGTAAGTGAAATAATCAGTCTTCTTTGTTACTTTTCGTGATAACGTGTCTGTTGCGTGTTTTTATAATAAAAGTATTCTGGGTGTGATCTTTGAGCATTATTTTATATTTTTATTAAAAAAAATATTTTTAAAAATATTTTAAATTTTAATAAAATTAACACTTAACGCTTCTAAGCAAGACGAGTGATTATACTATTGGGCTAGAAGTGGAATTCAAATTTATGAAATTCGGTGCTTTCAATGCATATCTAATATTTCTTGCGATTACTGCTGTCTTCTCCTAGGGAACTCCTGGAGAAGCAGGTGCATCAGGAGAAGCTGGACCCCCAGGAGCCAGAGTCAGTAATGGTTTCAGCCACTCGTGCTATTTAGAAAAAATCTGAACATACTTTTTAAAAATAATATCAACGCTCTGTTAAGTCACGTAAATAAGTTAACATACCATCTTTTCCCTAGTGTATACACTTACATGTTTTTTAGCTTTTAATAAACTCCTTGCGAAACATGACAAGCTTTTGATAAAAAGAACTTTTATTGAAGTATCATTCAGGCATTTTATCTTTACTTCTAGGGTGACCCAGGAGCACGTGGATACCCAGGAGAACAAGGACCCGCTGGCGAGCCTGTACGTTCGATATTTTTTCTTTGATTTCCATTATTTGTGAAAATCGGAAAATGTTTAATCGCTCAGTTTACTTTTGAAAATGGAAGCTACTGTTGGTTTTACAGTGTAGATGTACGAGAGTATTAATTTGCTGATGTATTTCTCTATGCACTTGTGCTTTGATGGTTTGCAAGCGCATCACACGTGATTATGATGTAACTGAATCTTGAAAATTGTGATTGGCTGACCGGCCAATAGGGAATCCCAGGCAGTGACGGATCCAAGGGAGAGACTGGCGAACAGGGCCCTGCTGGTGCTGCTGGACAACCTGGTCAGCCAGGTCCCCCCGGCGCTCCTGGACTCTCTGGTCCCCCTGGACCTGCTGGACAAAATGGACCTCAAGGCAGACCCGGCGAGCGAGTAAGTAGCACAAACCTTCCTCACATACATTTCTGAGCAAATACCGAAATAAAATTTCTTGTTTCTATGAAGCAATCGAGGAGGTGGTTGATAAGATAGATCATACGCTTTTGATTTTTCCCGCATTTTTACGGAACACAACCATAAACGTCTACAAGCTCAGTATGGCAAACATTGTTATAGTCACGTGACAGTGGTGTGACCCATCCCGTTGTCTTCTCGCTTTGCGCAGGGATCTTCTGGTGAGACTGGACCTCCAGGCATCGGTGGTGAAGCTGGAAACCCTGGTCTGCCTGGCAGTGATGGTGCTCCTGGTGATCGAGGCCAACCCGGACAACCCGTGAGTAGTGTATAAATTATCTAAGGAATTTCATCAACTGAACTAACTGGCACCTCAGTCCAGGTTCTAACGCCAACCAGGCTAAGGGGGTAACACTATCTAGATTGATGTGAGTTAAGTTCGTACCTCCTCATGAAGCATTTTTTTTTGGAAATTCATATCCGGTGCTAACTCTGACAGTAAAATTTTTTGTATCTAAAAATATCCGAGAGCAGTCTTCCACGAAGCTAGACATGTTCACACACGAGTCTTTCTTAAACAATGGAGGATATTTCCAATCGGAGAATATCATTCCTTAAATGCTCCAGTTTAATAGGATTATTTTGGATGAAAGTGGATAAGTAAGAGTAACACTTTCTGTTACCATCTTCTTGTGCAGGGACCACCTGGACCTTCAGGCGTAACCGGACCCCAAGGTGAGCGCGGTGCCCCTGGATTCCCTGGCGCTGCTGGCGAGGCTGGACCCCCCGGAGCTGTTGGTGACCCCGTGAGTAGACCTTCAGCTGTTTCTCGGTTGTTTTGTACGAACCCCGGCCCACCTGGCCCACCTGTTCATTCAAATTGCTGCTGTCGACAAGAAGGTTTCTCGCGATGTCACCGACTTTGTTACTGACTTTCTCACGTCGGCCTCGTGAAGTCTTGTCGCAAGTTGGAGAATTTGAGATGTTGGAAAGGAAAGGAAATATTGCTGGCATTATTTGTACTGGTCCGAGTTCATGGCCAAAGGAATCGTGCTGAATGTGTCATCATTGTCTCATGTCTTCAGGGTGAGGCAGGTGAACGTGGTCAGGACGGCAAAGACGGACCTACTGGACCTGTCGGCCCACCTGGTGCACCTGGACCTGCTGGCTACCCTGGCGAGAGTGGACAACCTGTAAGTAGCGTTTCCCCCTTACCTTAGTGTTTTTAGTCTTTTCTTCATTCGTAATTCCTGAATGCCATTTGTACTTATGGAACATAGAATTTTATAGCTTGACATCATTAATAAAAGATTTTCTTGTACGTCTTCCTTCAGTGTAAGATATATCTTACTTTCTTTTCTTTGTCACTGATACGTAAAAACATAATTTTTGAGAGAACTATAGCATTTTTGATTTTATACATTTCATTTTTTCTTTTGCTTTCTATGTTTGCATTTCGACAAATAACTATACATCTCGACCATCCGTCTCTAATCTGCATATTTCATACTTGGACTCCGGAGTATTCTTTGGTACTCGGGTAGTCACTGTTTGTTAACGTCTGTTTCTACTTCATTAATCACTATTTGCTATATTCATGCGATCACTACTCACGAAAATTTCCCATCTTCATGATTTAGGGCGAGCGTGGACAAGATGGAAGCCCTGGACTCCCCGGTCGTGCTGGTTCCAAAGGTGCCCGTGGCAATCCCGGCCCACCTGGCCCACCTGGAATTTCCGGACCTGTGGTAATCTTAGAATTTTCGGGTCACTTACTTAACATGGGAAGCCATTACGCAGATATATCTCGTAAACGTTGCATTTCCATTATATAAAACAAGAATGCATTTACACTAGGGTTGAAAACAAAATTAAATACTAATTCCACGATCCTTCAAGAACAATAAATAATATTTCGAGAACACGATTTAGTCTAGGGTGCTCATTCTATAATGTTGAGGAAACAGTAAAATTGGAAACATTTTGGCTGCAAACTAGCTTATTTATGAGTTTTAACAACATGGAGAGATGAACAGGGAATGCTCAGAATACACACACTGTATTTCTTGTTTTCAAAGGGCGCCCCTGGTAATGCTGGAGGCCCTGGACCTGCTGGAGAGCGAGGCGAGAGGGTAAGTATGACCATTACTAAGTATCTAAGTCTGTGTGCGTTTGTGGGTGGTTACGTATCTCTGTGTGTGTGTGTGTGAGAGAGAGAGAGAGAGATAAACAGACAGGAAGCAGTCCCATTCTCCTGACAACAGCTCATGACTGAGTGTATTTTTTATATCAGGGTGAGCGTGGATCTCCTGGAAGCGCTGGACCTGTTGGACCCGCTGGACCAGCTGTGAGTTTATTTGAATAATTGAAAATAAAATAAATAAATTTTACGATAGTAAAACAACTTACTAAACTATTAAAAGTAAATATTAGTTTCTATTGGTAGCCTCAACATTTGCCGTTTGTATTTTTTGTGAAGATTTTTATCGAAAAACAACATAAATTATTTCCTTTGAAATTTAATCATATATGAGTACTAAAGGAGTAGACCACAACTCACACGAATTTGTCCAATCAACAGGGCGCACAAGGTGCTCAAGGAGAACAAGGACGACGTGGATCTTCCGGTGCTAAGGTAACTTTGACCCCTGTACATGTCGGAAATCTGTATTTTTTTTAATGGTCCTTTCACTACGACTTTCAAAGGAACAAAATTTTTTTAAAGATTGAATGAATACTGAGAAATTTAGTCTAAATAACATAATAAATGTGGAAACTAGAGAAACTTTCTCGTTATATATATTTAGTAAGTTTTATTTTCAATGTAATCTGTTTTATCTTTTTAAGATACAAACGAACGTTTTGCAGCATTAAAATGTGTTGACTGCATTTTATAGGGTGACAAAGGATGGCCTGGACTTCCTGGACCCATTGGACCTCCTGGACCTGCTGTATGTTTTCTAGTTTTTCATATATTTTTATTTATAGAATTGTACGCGTGTGAAATTAAGGGATGAGTGATCTGTTAATGTGCGCATGTGTAAATAACCTGTGTGTTTTGTGTGTTAGTGCTGATGTTCGTGTGTTTACACACAAGAGTTGAGAGTAAAATTTTTCTTGTGTGCGTCCCCTATCAGTAAATACCATCCACATATTGATTGATCAATCATATTGATCAACATATTTATTGATATACATCGTTAGCCTGTTTACTGAGTTTTCTAGAGTTCTTGGGAAAGAGTTTACAGCACTGGTTATAATAGTTTATTTTTCTCTCTTAGGGTGGAAACGGTGAGACAGGACCATCCGGACCTCCTGGTCCTCCTGGACCAGCTGTAAGTAGCAGACGATTCCTATGATAGTTTTTCTTGATTTATTTTCATGGTTCTTATAGTTTTGTTTCTTCGTTTCCCTATCTTCAAAGAAAGGTTAATCAAGGTTAACCAGCTTAGTGTAGAAATGACAACAACAACAACAACAACAACAACAACAACAACAATTCATCGCAAAATCCACATCAAAATAAGAGTTTGTGTCCATTTAAACATAAATATAAACATTTTGGAATAGATTTCATCAATATGGGTGACCAACCTTCTCACTGTAACTAAGGGCTTTTAGACTGCAAATAGTTGTTTAAGTTACATCAGCTCAATGAAAGGTTGTGACCTTCTGAAAACGGAATTAAGTCACGAAGGGATTCTGCTTGCAGGGATCCTCTGGAGCACGTGGTTCACCTGGACGCAATGGCGAGCCTGGACCTCAGGGACGACCCGGCCCAGCGGTAAGAATGGACGGACGAACTACCGTTTGGATGAATGGACAGAGAGATAAGCTAGATACATAGCTAGTTATTAAGTAAAGTTGTGAAAACTCAAAAGACTTAAATACTCATAATAAAAACTTTCATGCGCCGTACTTGCCAATCGTATCTAGGCCATGTAAAGGAATAAAGGACGTGGGCGGAACTTTGTATTATTGGAAACTGTTTTCTCTTTTGAATACAATGTTACTTGTCAAAAACGTGTAACTAAAATTTGTAACAGTCAACAGCTAAAAACATCGGTAATCTTGAGAGTAGCCATTTGGAGGTGTAAGTTATGTTTTGATCTCTGACAGGGACCTCGTGGACCTTCTGGTGAAGATGGACCTTCTGGACAACGTGGCCCACCAGGCCCACCTGGACCACCCGGACCACCTGTGAGTTTAGCATTATTATGGAATTAACAATGCTGTTAATTACAGTTTTGAATGAGTTCTGCTGACTAATTTGCTCCTTAAACTTTAAAGCAAATCTCTGTTATAATTTCTTATTCTTCAAGACAACTCCTCTTGCTGCAGAATAGCAGCTTGTCTGTCTTGTCTCAGTAATTCTGCATACACTCTTTACAGTTTTGTTTCTGATCTCACAAATGTGTGTTCGTTTGAGGTATTTCCTCTGGCTTTTTCGTATCTAATAAAAATCTTGTAAACATAATGCTTGATAGAAGAAAAAACTTAACCTTTTCGCCCAAGAAAAAGGTAGTATTTGAGCTTTCCTGATTGTAAAGGTTTACCGTCATTTTTTGTCTAATCATTCTTGACAAATAAATTTAGTCAAATCCGGTAACTTTCTTAACTCGTCATAAGCCTGTTCTCTCATGTTAAGCGGAGATTGTCAAAGTCTGTTAATGAATGGAACCCATTAACTGATCTTTGCAGGGTTATGCTCCCGTCTATCCTGGTCAACCAAGCTGGGGCCAGTCCAAGGGCCCTGACCCATACGTGAGTATTTCATTAGTAGTTAGCCACGTTCGTATTGATAATAATGTCTAATAAACATTATATTGCAGTATAGCACAAAACATTATAGAATTATATACGTTTTGAGAAAGACGATTTTGATTAACTAAATCACCTGTCTTCTTTCTTTCTTCCAAGCCATTTAATTTTTATAATGGTTTCTCTTGCACAGCTTCCTTTCTACTGTTATTATTAAATAAGTAAAGAAAAATGACTGCACTAAAACAAAAAATAATTATATTAACATATAAATTAACTGTAGAAAATATTAATATTTTTTCCTTTGTTTGCAGCAATACGACCAGCCTATTGACGTAAGTTACCATTTCTTTCCTTTACTGGTAAACATAGAACTGAACTAAGCCGACTGGCACAACGAGATGATTTGTAAAATAGTATAATAAACTTTAGAGAATTTACGAACTTATTACACAATTATTTAATGAGCTGTTCACTACGGAATTGTAACCCCTGCATACTGTGGGTATACGCTAGATGATATTTTGATCTTTTTACAATTTCTGTATACGTTTTATATTGTCTATTGTGAATAATGAGAAATAATTCTCTCTGACATGTTTCGTGTAGACTGTTGAAGCATACGAAGGTCTGAACTTTGCCCGCGAGGCCCTGACACGTCTTCGCAGACCAACTGGCAAGGCAACTACTCCTGGACAATCATGCAAGGACATCAAGGCAGCCAACCCCGACTTCAAGAGCGGTGAGTGCAGAATCATCTCCAATATGATTGTTAGTCATCACAGCGACGACATAGATTGTCCGTAAAAGTTGCCGGGTGTTTTATTCTGTTCTTAATAAAATAATGTTGTTACTATAATTGTACAGGCGAATACTGGATCGATCCTAACGAGGGCTCTGCAGTGGATGCCATCTTGGTTTACTGTCGTATGGAGTCCATGGAGACCTGCATCAGACCCAGCCCAACCTTCTTCCCCAACCAGAGGTGGACAACGGATACCCGTGCTGGTCAATACTTCATGGATGACGTCAACAAGAACAAAGAGGTTAGTTCCATTTGAAACTTTACCATAAAGAAAGTAAACTGCTGTTGTTAGCAAAGATTTTCAAACATCGCACAGTAATATTGTGTTAACTAAATGGTAGCATTTTAAAAGATAAATGTTACATTATTTAAAAGAGAGCGATGGATATGATCCGTAAGAATTAACAAGAAAAAATCATGAAAAATATTGTATGTTAATAATCAAAGATCTTTATCGATATCAGAAAAATAAGTAATCAGATATCAAGCGGCTATAACATTTTAAAAATTTGTTTTTCCCCTATGTTCAGTTCTTCTACAAGACTGACTTCAGCCAGCTCAAGTTCCTGCAGATGTATTCTGACGGAGCCCGTCAGCGCGTGACCTACCACTGCCTCAACAGCCAGGCCTACGGCACCCGCCTCACCGCCTACACCGGCGACGAGCTGGACACTGTGGAGGGCCGCTTCAAGAGGACCACCTTCATCGACGTCAACGATGACTGCGTAAGTGCTGCGCAATGTGCATGCGTGCGACCCCATCCGCTGAGAAAACACTGTTGTCCGTACTTAGCACCTTAATATGATCTTTGAGTGTCACGTGCAATTCCCTCCAGTGATGAAAATTTGGTGTAGAAATGCCTTTTATTACCGAAATCATACAATATCCTTGTTTAACTGTTTGCAGGTCCAAGACAACCAATGGCACAGCGCCATCTACGATGTCCGCACCAACAAGACAGACATCCTGCCAATCACAGATATTCTTCTCTTTGACATCGGCCGTCAGAACCAACAATTCGGACTTGAGTTAGGAGAAGTGTGCTTCAGTTGAGCGTTCTTTATAGGCCAATAATAAGATATTGACAGGGCGGATAAATCTGATGACCAGGGGACCAGTAATTTGTAGAGCACCATAGGTGGACAACAACTGAAAACACATAGTGTTTAGGGTCTTACATATCGAAATCATCAAAACAGCAGAGCTACTAAGACAAATGGGAATGGACTAGCAGGGAAGAGGGACTGTAGAGTTAAGTAGCTAGGTGGAAAGTGTTTAGGGCTTATATATATAGATAGGTGTGGATGTTGTGAAGTATATCAGAGTACGAAACAATGTGAATTCAAGTGCCTTATCGTTTTCCGTCCAATGAATGCGTCATCTCTGAATGACACAAACTTGAGCAGCTGCTGTGTTTTATTTTTTTTCTTCCCATTTTTCAGTTTTGTTTATTTTTCTTCATTATTCATCCTGAAAATGAACCAACCTAGTCAACATCAAACATTAATACATCTAACACTCAAAAGAATGCCATGAGTCGTTAAAGAAGTGCCATGATGACATCCAGAAAAGTGTCATTCGCTTGCATTGTAAACTGTACACTCGCGACAGAACCAGGGTAGTAGAGATAAGATGGCCACAAACTTGCAAGCGCCAAGAAGAAAGATTTATTATCATGTTCGCATCATTGCCAACTGCTGTTGTGAAAAAGACATAAAAAGGAATAGATGGTCCATTGGCATTTTATGTTGTACATATTGTACTTTAAGGTAAAGAAGTAACATAATAAGGATTCAAATATCTCGACCTGTTTCACTGCCATCTTGACATGATCCAGACTTATGTGAACGTATAGTAACATCGAAATGACCACCAAAGAAGTAGAGAAACCTAAGAGTGAGTTGTGTTTGTCCTGTGTTGTTATTGTTCGTGTAAAAAAACTATATGATAATATGAATCTTGGATTGTTCGTACAAGTCTTCCATTTACAGTGTTTGTCCATTGTTCATCGTCTGTCAAGCATGTACGTCCGTAACACTGCGCCGCCAACTTGCATTATGTGAAATAAAAAAGTAAAACGTCACTTCCTGTCTAGTGTACTGTCTCTGCGACCAGAAGGTTTGGCGAAGATGAAATTGTCGTCTGCTTGCTGTTAAAAAATGTAGTGTGTTTGGATAAGCAGAAACTCACATAACTGTGGACATACTTCAACAAAGAAATGGAATGTCAGTTGTAGTACACGCGTGCACAGGCTGACATGTAGTGTTGAGGAGTTATCATTTAAAATCGGAAAAAATACTTCCTCCTCCTCCTCCTCTTCCTCCTCCTCTGCTTCTTCTTGTAGCTCAATACTAATTTAACGATAAAAACAAATTTTTAAATTTCCAGAAACTAATGGTTAGTGATATCAGCAAATATTGACCAGTGACCTCAAACAGTAATAAAGGTGATCGTCACTTGAACTTATTCAGTGCAGCTCAGTACAAGTTGCTGCCAAAGCGAATGAAATACGTTAGGTAGACATCCTGCCAGCAGGTCAAATCAGTTCGAACTTTTATTTACTAGGAATATCATGTAAAAACCAACTGCAAAAGAGAGGAGCAAAACGCAGACAATGTAAATACAAACATGACGATCCAAGAATGGTGTCCACAACACACAAACAAAATTAAGAACTTATCCTCTCATCTAACCAAAGATTAGGTAGGTGACGAGTCACGGGGAAAAAGTTTCATTCATCGCTTCTTCTACATGCAAGTCACGATGTGACCTCAAAAGTCCGTTGAGTGTCAACGATTTACAGCGGGTGTCACTGCATACTAACGGGAAACTCTTAGTGAGAAACTCTTGACCTGCTTAGGTCACAAGGGGAATAACTTATCTTAGACTGATAAGGAAGTGGGTCAGGCCTTTATATGGTTGCAAGTCAGTGTTAGCGAAAGAAATAGTTTGTGGACATCTTGTCATCAGCCAGAACTGTGGACAGATTTGTGCTTCTGTTGTGCCTCCATACTGTGCAAGCAAGTAAATATTCATTATTTATTGATAAACTTGCTAATAATTGATAAAGAGTATTTTCTAAGAAGTTAAACTGTGTGAATTAAATACTAAATATAGACACGTAGGAAAGATTATTATTTTGCATAACATTCTTTTTGCACTTTAAACTTTTGAAATTTGAATAGGAATAATTTGAAGCCATACTTTTTGGGACACGCTGTGCTTGGTTCTTCTTTGTTTACCACACCAGTGACCGTTAATGACCGTGAACTTGCTATCGGCGTAGTTATTTTAACGAAACAGGGTCATCTGGGGTCACCGACACATGATATTATAATGCCTGTGTATCCCTCACCTAAACTTTCCCCACTCTTCTACCTGGCCTCAGGTAGGTTTGCTAGGTTTGATAATCTCAAGGTGGAGACCATGTTTTGAAGTAACAGTAAATTACTTTATCTTGACCTTTCCTTACACAGGTGTCAACGATCGTCTTTCCGATTTCCAGATTGTTTAACAGCTCAGCTATCTTTGGACGGTTCATAGACATCTTTATTTCCACCTGACGCGTAATGGCAACATCCAGTAAGTTGTTTTAAAATTTTAATTAATCGAGCTTAACATTTTTACTCAGTATTTAACAAGTGCCCACAAAGTGATAATCAAATATATCCATGAAAGAACAACTGCGTTTGCAAGTCACGCAAAAATAGATATATGAGAAAATACGAACAACTTGAAGTGGTTTAAAAATGAATAAATGATGTTTGGAGGGAAAGAAAAGAAGAAAAATACGACTTTTTGGCCACCTACAGTATCTTGGTTCAACTTAGTACTTTATGTTGGGATTGTCACAAAAGGAAACTCTTTCCTGGACCCAAAGATCATAGAGTTCCTGAACAGTTTCCACAAGCTAGTGTTAGAAGAAGCTCTACAAAATGGCTCGGACAGAAATTTGAAGGTGGTCGACTTTCTGCAACCCGAAGAACTCAAGGTATGAAGATCCTGTATTATTTACTATCTTAGCTAATGTCTGGCATTTTTTACTGTTGAAGTGCATGTAGCATTATCTAGAAGCATTTCTTAGCATCAGTACCATTGACAAAATGTAATCCACCACGGAGCATTTGGTATGTCTACTGCAAGCAATAAATTTCAGACATAGACCTTGTTTTATTCAAGGGAAAAATTTAACAGGAACTGCATATCTAGAAACTGTAGCTTTACAACAACATGTAGAAAGTGCAAATGAGATATGTTTGTACAACTGGCAGCTGCCTTTCTATGTAAGAAGTGTTGAAATATTCATCAACACAGACCTTCCCCAGGCTTGTTTTCCAAGCCCTGCGATTATGGCTTCTTTTACCGTTTGTAAAAGTACAGGGTGAGAAAATTCCAGAATAAATATTATCCTTGACAACCTCCTTCAGCCTACCCATGACATTTTGTTCAACCTTCCTGTGGCTCAGAGAACAGTAATTAGCATTAAAAGGAAAGACAACTCAGTGACAGCAAATGCCTCCGCCCAGCAGTCAACCGCGTTTCATCAAGTGCGGCATTTTAAACAAAAGATCCTGGACCACATATGGTTTCCCTTGTCCCGGGAACGAAGGCAATCATCAGTCAATCTTTTTGTTTACATTTTCAGAAGCAATTCTCCACAATTACGATAAAAAAATCACCAATTGAATATTTTTAAAAATCAAAATTCGATGAAGAGTAAAAGGCATACAGGATAATCTGTCTCTCTCTCTATATATATATACAAACACTAAAATGAGATATCATTTTTGCATTTGGCGAAACTAATATTCTGCAATGATGTTTATAGACCGTGCTGACTAAGCGGTGAGAATTGTTCTTGCGCTCGCGTGTGTTTGTTCACCTGCAAGAAGTATTTCCTGAAGGATTCATGTTCAGTATGACTGTGTGTGTGGGTGTGTGCACGCGCGGTAGTAAAATTACACTTTTTTTTAAGATTTCAAAGAAATGATCCCAAAAAAAAGGTTCACCATTTATGTTATAACAGCCACTCCTACATCTACCGGTAAATCCGGAACCGGAAACAGCGGAAAGCATTCTTGAGCTGTGCAGGCGTGTCATTAAATACAGCGTAAAAACAGGCGAGTAGCTTTTCTGTCGGTTGGTTTGTTTTCCTGTTTTTATGCCACTCAGCAGATGTCTGCCACATTATCTGAACACGACAGCGATGCTAGTGCCATCGCTCTGGAATGTGGGAGGAGGCTTGCTGCAGGAAATCAACTGCTGACAACGGCTGGAAGGTTCGTCTTTGTGGCCCTTGCGAACAACATGTACATGTCAAAGGAGAATGCAAACATCTTGCGCCATGAATCTTGTGAGCAGTCGTCTTAAAAAAACAAGCTTAGACCAAAAGCTTTTCTAAACATATTTAACAAATTCCCAAATGTTTAATTTATACTTACATACATACATGGAGATAGATCGATAGGTTATTTGTGAAACTTTAAATTCTTTTAAAGGAGTGGGATAATGTTATCTTGGACTATCTTCAAAAGTTTAACAACACAGACATCAGGACTTTACATGTATAAATTTACTTTCTGATGGTCTAAAGCCGAGGAGAGACTTGGTACCAGATGCTAGTGTGGCGTATCAGTGTACAAACATGACGTCACGATTTTGACCGGATGTTTGTGGGCGTGTATCTCGAAAACGGAATTGGGGCAATAACATCTTGCACTGAGCTGTTTACACAACAATAAAAAAAGTTGAACCCTACTACACATTAAACCTTTCTTGACAGGAAATGACGTAATGTGTTTTTAACAAACCTTTGAATTGCTAAAAGTGTCTGACACCGCGAAACGAATTATTTGTTTATGCAAGTAGATTCGCAGGAAGTGGGTGTGGGAAATGTGCTGCCACACTCCACTATTCAAGGGAAAGATGGTGACATTTTCTTTTCCTCTCAAAAGTGCAGACGAGAACACCAAATTAAATGGTTTACAGCTTGAGTTCTGCATCATCAGCAAATACACTGATGGACCAGAAACTTCCTTTTCTCTTCTTTAATTCTATTCACAGAAAACAATTTAATGACTCCTCTAAACATTTGCTACAGAGAGAGGTTATGAGGTCTGTGGAAAGATTGCAGAATTATATTTATTCTTAAAAATCATTGCCTTTTAAAGGTCATCCCCGCTTTTTCAACCAGCTGTACAGTGGCATTGACCCCTTCTGTTTGGCTGGTTCGTGGCTGACAGATGCCTTGAACACAAATATGTGAGTATTACTTAAAATATCAGGTTAGCTTTTATATACCTTTTAGAGCAAAGAATAAATCACATCTGAAATAAATGTAATTATATCACTTGATTAATAAAACTTTGCTCAGTTAAAGGAATATTTTTTTCTGTATTTTTACTTAAATTGAATTTTTTTGGTCTGCTTTTTTCTTGATCGCTTCCTGTTACCGCTGTAGTCTTTAAAATGACTACTTCTGTCGTTCCAGTCATACATACGAGGTGGCTGGAGTGTTTATTCTGGTGGAACAATATCTCATAGACAAACTGTGCGACATTGTTGGGTACGAAGATGGCGACGGTTTATTTTGCCCAGGCAAGTATTATTTAACCGGATTAAAGAAAATGTATATCTTTAAAAGTTTAGCAATTAAAATATTTGTAACTTAAACGATACTCCGTGTATGTGTTTGTGTGTGTTTGTGTGTGTGTGTGTGTGAGAGAGACTAGCTGGATGTTTTTGAAGATTTAAAAATGTATATGCTGACATTCTTTTTTCAGGTGGGTCCTTTAGTAACATGATGGCTATTCATCTAGCCCGCTTTCAGCGGGATTCCACTGTTCGTGAGAAGGGTTTGTACCAGTCTCCAAGACTGCGGCTGTACTGTTCTAAAGAGGTAGGCTTCATTTTGAAGACAAGATGCGAGAAAAAAAGTATATTTTACCTTTTAACATGTTAAACACAAGACTTCTATATTGTCGTCCACCACCACAACCACCACAACCAGTAACAACAACACATGATTGGTCTCTTCACCACTACCATATCTTCTATTTAGCTCCATCAAATGCTAAATTTCTTTGTGCATGAATATGTGGGATAACTTTATAGACATCTCAAGGAGGATGCACAAACCTAATTATACTTGACTATAAAACAGTTATATAACTAAGGTTGAGAGCAAGTCTGTTAAACAATATTCAGGAGAGAATTCTATATCACATAAAGAAAACATAGAATATATGTTGAAGGCTCATTACTCGATGGAGAAGGCAGCACTCTTCCTCGGCATAGGGACAGACAATGTCATCGGAATATCAACAGACAGTCGAGGATGCATGCTTCCTGACATCTTAGACATGAAAATTTTGGAAGACAAAGAAACTAAGGTATGCTGTTAGCAACTATTGTTAAACAGTAACCATACAGCAATAGAGGTTGTAGTCTGAAGTGAAACAAAACCATCTCCTTTGACATGTTCTTGGCTGTAACAATTCTCGCCGACTGCCATTAATAAGTCAAAATAATACTACTTTGTTTACTTTCTTAGGGATTTGAACCAACTATTGTTGTGGCAACTTGTGGAACCACTGTTTTGGGTGCCTTTGATCCTCTGCCAGAGATTGCTGAAGTCTGTAAAAGACATGGCGTTTGGCTTCATGTCGACGTATGAACAATTATCTTTATTTATTTTTGAACTGTTTGTCTTTGAGATCATTATTCTTTTCCGTTTAAAGCAGTGATCCACCTTAAGCTAGGATAAAAATATTCTGTTTATTTGTTCTTTTAGAATCATTTTTACTCTATGTACCGAAAACATTTCACTAATTAATATTTTCTAATTTTTAATTTATTTTGTGTTTGTTCATCAATTACATCTTTAGCAGTTTTTTTTCCATCATTTATTCATTAAGTGGGCTCACAACGATCATGTCTATTATTTTTATCTTTTTAATAGGCTTGTCTGGGCGGTGGTGTACTTCTGTCGAAAAAATTTAAGCATCGAATGGCTGGCATCGAAAGGTACTTTTTGATGATGTGGTTAATTGTAGAAGAGCATCTTTTAGGCGATAAGCTATAAAGGGGACTTGTGTATTTGTGCAATTTTATTTCTCGTTTAAAATGTACATTTTCTGACTTTCATAATTCGTAAAAGAACCTTTTTACCAGTCGACACCCTGATAACTGTCTGCCCTTGTGATCATCTGTCCCAGTAAGAATGAGAGGAGTGTCTTCAGAGTAAAACTCACTGCGAGGAACTGAAAATTTTGACATAAAGAGCAAAAGCGTCATCTGCAAAAAGTAAAAACAAAAAATTAAAAAAGTACACAAAATCATAAAAAGATTGTTGAAATTATTGAAAGATCAGTCGTGAGGGTTAAGTCAATACTTTAAATCACATATATTCAACGTGGTACACAACAACAATAGTAGAAAGAAACACTCGTGTTTGTTTGCGCACGTGCACGTGTGTGTATCTATGTACATAATAAACTCGCAACTGCACATGCACGCACTCGCTTGCATAACTTTAAATTGTAGGAAACTGTGTGTAAAGTGATATTACATTAAACATAGTAATGCAGAGTCACATGTAAACCAGCTGCACAGGTCAGCGAGAGGTCATGTTTTAGGAAGTGCAAGCAGCGAAACACGGCTTTCGTGTAAATGTCAGAATGTCTACTGTGTATATACAGACAAGAAGATGTGAATAATGTGTTAAAGTTCTGCTAGTCATTGTCTTGAAGAAAGAGTACTCAATACTGGATAGTCAAACCCCATTCGTCATTATTTGCCCAAATCCCAAAGTTAATTATGCAAAGTCCACTTCATGGTCAGTTAAATAAAAACCTTTAATTGCTCATTATTGCTTAACACAGATCAGACTCCATCGCCTGGAACTTTCACAAGATGAGTCATGCCAACATTCAGTGTTCAGTGCTGCTGTTAAAAGACAAGGTATGTTTTTTATGAATGACTTATAATCCAGTTATCAGACAGTTTGAACTCAAAAGGATATTATGATTCTAATTCATAAACCATTTGGCTTAATTGAATAGAAAATACATAATAAATACTCTTTATTAATCAACATAACCATAAATTTCATGGTAAATACAGATGTTGAATTTGTTTCCTTAGATATTTTTCAGTTGCAGCTCTTTGTATTGTAATAAACTGTAAACCTCTGGCTACCTCTTTAAAAAAACTAATCAATTGGTTTATGCAGGGGCTGCTTAATAAAGGGAACGGTTTGAATGCAGAATACCTGTTCCAGCCTGACAAATGTTATGATGTGTCATACGACATCGGTCAGTCTTGATATTACTGTTTATTTACCTTAAGATAAAGACAATCTCTTCATGCAAAAGAACTCTGTTAGTAAAAACAAAATTCATAGAACTAAAACTCTCAGTTAAGACTTAAGTATCTGAGCTTAAAATCCATTTAATCTCCCTCAATAAGGGGCAGAGAGTTGTTAAAAGAAAGCCAAACTTTGTCTCAGATCTCCTAGTTACATAATGTTAAAAAGTAATTGCTAAACCTTTGTGAGTACAATAAAAAATTCCTGCACTAAGTTTTGAAGGCGAAAACATGGAAAAAATATTGTACACTAAGGTAAAATATATCATCCAAGTCACAGAAAGTATTGAGATAAGTGTCTCTGTAAGAGTGCTCGCTATGCAGTGAACTAAAATACAAAACTGTGGAAAGTAAGCCAGTGTAAAGTTGTGGGTATTTTACTGTCTGTCATGTCTGTCGTGGTGGGTACGGACTTCAGGCGACAGAACTGTGCAGTGCGGCAGACGGGTGGACGACCTGAAGCTGTGGATCATGTGGAAAGCTCTGGGTGACAGCGGCATGGCGGACAATATTGAAAATGCTTTCAAAAATGCTGAGTAAGTTGGACTTTGAAGCTTTTCTATTCTGAGGTTCTTTTAAAAAAAAACAAAACAAAAAAAAAAAAAACACCCAAAAAAACCACAAAAAAGGTCAAGAAAAGATAATTCGATTGAACATTCTGCTTTCAGGTATTTTCAGAAATTACTGAGTGAAACTGAAGGGTTTCGTCTGGTCCTACCTGAGGTAGGATATGTCTTAAATAATATCTCAGATATCCTTGCTGCTTTTTGAAACCTGTAATAGTAAGGAAAGCTATGATGTGAATGATTTATCAGGGCTTCTGCTTACGCAAAAAATTAGCAGAAGCCCTGATTTAGACCTACAGGCTAAAATGCATGTTCAAAGCAAATGAATGTGTGAAGAGAAAACCACTTGAAACACTCAGACAGAATGAGAGGGTGAGTGAGAAAAAAGAGAAAATATTATCCAGGTAATGTGCATGCGATAAAACGTTAGAAAGACAAAGGGGTCGTGGTATAGTCATGTTATATATCTTCATTATCATTATGCCCAATATACCTAATCTTAAAATACTTAAATATAATAATAATAAAGAGATTTCATAGAGCGCTTCAGTGCACCATTAAAGACTAGCTCAAAGCGCTTAACAAAGAAATATATAATATTTAATTTTGTCTTATACCTATTGACTTGTACTCAGAGTTATTTAATCTCATCATACCTATTATATGTGATCTTACAAAACCAAACAGTTATTATTCCTAAATTTCGCAACATATCCAGTTTCAGAGTACAAACATTTGTTTCTGGTACATACCACCGTCTTTACGAGGTCAGATGGAGACAAAAGAATGGTGGGAGAAAGTTGGCAAGGTGAGAGAATTGGTTAGAAACACACACACACACTTGAGAGGCACGCACTGTTAGGGAAGCCTCATTTACTCCCTTTCACTTGATTTTTTTTTTGTGATGATGCAGGTTGCACCTGAGATAAAGAGAAAGATGACTGTTCAAGGGACGATGCTGATTGGCTACCAGCCTCTTTCTTCCAAGAATCTGGTTAACTTTTTTCGCATTGTTATTCTCAACCCACTTTGCGATTTCTGCGACATGGACTTTGTGGTGTCAGAAATAGATAGACTAGGAAAGGATTTTATTCCTTAAATATTATCATATAGTAGTAACAAAACTGAAATTCACTTTATGCTAAAACTCTCAAAAAGGACTCATCTCTTCCAGAGAATACTACAAAATCTGTTTCTCTTTTCTAATATCGTTGAATTGCACTTTTTAAACAAATTCTTCTAATTGTTCACTTAGTCTTGCCGTATAATTGCATCTTAGAGATAATAATAATGAGTATTCATCCATTATTAATTTATTTATTCCTAATACTGTTTATCTTGATTCTGTTAATATTAAAATGGTAGAGATATCATTTATGGCGTAAAGATAGTGTCATGGAAATAATTGCGAAGTTACAAGTGTTTGTCCATTCTTTGCTGTATTTTATAATTATTTTTTTTTTCATCTTTCCTTCGTGGCAGGGGATGATCGGAGTAAATAGATTGTTCGATGACCTAATTAGCCAACTGATGTGTCCTATTTTTAAACATGTATGTGACTTTGACTTACTCTAGAGCAGGGGTCTCAAACTCATATTAGCATGTGGGCCGCAGTGGAAAGTAACAGCCAGTCAGCGGGCCGCACCACGAAAAGAAAATGTTTTTTCATTAAATTTTACGAACACTACTGTCACTGCAGTTAAATGCTAAAATAAAGTTTTTATAATTATTAATTACATTAATTAATTGCTTGTGAACGGGGGTAATTTTCACCGCGGGAGTTAATCACCAAGCACAACATACATATACACCGCGGACGTGGCCGCGGGCCGCACAAAAATGTTTCTCGGGCCGCATACGGCCCGCGGGCCGCGTGTTTGAGACCCCTGCTCTAGAGTGTTGAATCTGTTACTCGTCATAAAACTTATTAGAAATTTGTTTTGTTTAAGGAAGTAAATAAATGTAACCATTGACTGTGTCTATGAGCTGATTTTGAGTAGTCGGTTTAAATTTAGAACAAGAGGATGCGAAGAAAAAGAGATCGATACAGAAAAAAAAAATTCAAAAGGTTACCACACACACAAACACATATGCACACCAGGCAGGCACGTACACAACTCAGTAACAACAAATGCGACATCATTGTAACTTTCCGCAGTACCTGCTTCTCTTTTAATTCCATATAAACTTGCTATCTCTCTGCATAAAAATTAAAGACATGACGGATAAACCTGAAGACCAGTTTCTGAAGAGGGCGTATGGAATATTCTATCACCCAACAGCTCCTGAGTGTATTTACACGATTGTTACAATGGTCTCATTATGTTTCAAGGAAATTTACATCCTTGTGGTACTGGGTAAATCTGTTTACACGATCGATGAGATGATCTGAAAGAAATCGATGTTTCAAAACAATTTTTTGTCCTTTTCATCCAAATTGTCCGAAGCGCTTAATAAACACCTGTAACCAGACACATCTGTTCACTGCTTGTAACACAAAACACGAACATTCACATAAATGGCAGTGATAAGCTTTGGTAAAAACCAGTACAGTACCAAAATTCATTTCTGGATTTTACCTGCGCTAATACTAATAACATTTGGAGAGAAAGAATTAGTGTAAAGATAGAAGGAGTTTATATAAAGTAAAAATGAGTTGAGATGTTTTTTTTTTAATCATTAAAATGTGAATCCCCAAATCCAGTCTTGACAAAACATCAAACTTTTTAGGGCCGGTGTATCTAGATACAACCTCAATGATATGGGCTCACAATAAACACAAGTTTATTTTGTACAGACAACTGTTAATTCCAACAATCTCCATCCTTACAGACACAAGTTAGTAACACAAAAACACATAAAAAGATTGAAGAAGCATGAGAAACATAACACTGTGCCGCCGCCTTACAATAAACATAAAGATTTCAAAGGGTCAGAAAAAGTTTTCTTTCAAAAATCAAAAACAATGTTGATGCTTGAGTGATGATGCACACGCACAAAGCGTACGATGGAACTATAGTCTCGCCAAAGTTTTCTTTTTTTCTTTCTTTCTTTTTTTTCCGTGCTCCATGAATTTTGTTTCTGTCGAATGAAGGCTAGAGAAAATTTTAGTTCGTCCGAATCACAAGGTGATGAGGGGATCAACTGAAGCACGCACGACCCACTTTCACGCCAAACTCGGCGTCCGCGCCGTTGTCAAGGAAACCGATGTCCATGATGGGTACACGCTGGGCGCGTGCCTTTTTGCCTCGTATTTCGATGACAGCTCTACCCCATTGGCCGTTCTTCTCCTGTACATATCAGAAACAGAGAAAATTTGTAAAAAAATGTGGAAAACATTTGTCACTTAAAACATCGTCAATTGCTCACATCACAAGAACGAAAACAATCATGATTTATTTCATATCACAATTTTTTCACACCCTAGAAATGTAATCTTAGAAGTAAAGAAAGTAGTACAGAAAGAAGAGAAGCTGGCCTTTGTTGACTAACATTCTTCCAAGAGGGAATCTGTTTGTTTCTTACCTTGCAGCCGTCCTCCATCACTCGGTATCGGAAGGGCATCTTGCTGTGGACACTCATGTTCTCTTCGTCGAAGCTTGCGAGAGATATGGCTTTGTCGTAGTTGTTGCCCTCGTTATCGAAGATGATTGCGGTGTTCTTGCAGTTGATAACGATGCGCTGTCTGGCGAATGTGGTCAGATGCTGCAGGAACTTGATCTGGGACTTGTGGCTTCCATAGTCAAACTGGGAAAAATAACAGGCAGCGACCCCATGGAGTATGACTGGTCTTCCACAATCTCAAAAGAAATAACTGGCGATGTTTATTCATAAATTACGACAAAGTGAAATGGCTGACGCTATTAATCCATAGTAAATCAACTGATCTCGTATTTTTCTCGTAATTTTTTCAGATTCAGGTCCAAAATATTCAAAAATGTCATTGATATTATTCCCATAACCATTACCTCATTGTTTGCTGCAAATGCTTCGGCAAACCACAAACGGCCTTGGGTGTCAATTTTCTCGGAGCTCCATCTTTGGTTGGAGAACTGAAAAAAGGAGATAAATATACTTTAAAAACAATCTTCCCACTAAATTGTGTTTACCTAAATGATCAACAACCTATTGGCAATATTATTACTTACTATTTAATGTCAATTTTAATATAAAAACATTTACATTATTATTTAGATTATAGAAATGGTTAACGAGGCCTTTACGGGCTGTGGTAAATTTTCCGTTTTCGTGAACATCTGCTTGATAGAAGAGAGAAACAAGTAAGGCAGTGGCACCTCTTCCTGTGGCTCCAGACATGTCTCGGTGTTATCTCCTTCCATCTTGCAGAAGACGCGAATAGCATCGCTGACTCCTCCAGCATTTGGATCCACCCAGTAGAACCCTGCAGGACAAAACAATTACTGATTATCATTTTGCTAAAACTTAAAAAAAAATATTAATTAAATGCCGCCGATAAAAGTTGGAATCTTCTAACTCATCGCATCTTCTATGTTTGTTTGAATCAGTCGAGAGAAGGAAAAAGAGGAAACTGCAGAATCTTATTCAAAATATATTTATAAAAATGGAATGTAACACACAAGTGCACGCAGTGGGAGGGGGACACTGTGGGCTGGGTGGACCACTGAGTTCTCTTACCGCTCTTGAGAGTGGGGTCGGCCTTGGCAAGCT
This sequence comes from Pomacea canaliculata, assembly GCF_003073045.1. NCBI lineage: Eukaryota > Metazoa > Mollusca > Gastropoda > Architaenioglossa > Ampullariidae > Pomacea > Pomacea canaliculata. The sequence continues at coordinate 11,392,991 of NC_037591.1, read as the reverse complement.
CCAGACACGTGCGAGCAGGAGAGTCACGCTTGCCGGTTGGCTTTCGAAGCTTCTCGATCTCATCGGCCACTTCCTTCAGCGCCTTCACGGTGTCACGTGCCTGTGACGACATTTGAAAACACGTGCAGTCAAGGACAGAGACCGGAAGTCAACTCACCTCGAGCTGTTTGATAGACCATAGTCTAGAGCTCACAGAAATACTATTTCACAAATGCAAGAAGAGGATGAACCTGCTTCTGTCCAACGTTATTTTCAATCATTGTTTGCTAAAACTCTTAGAAAATAATTAAAGCGGCGCATTCAAGGATATAAAACCTATTTCCTAAGAGTATAGAAAGAAACAGTTTCGTTGACAAAGGAAGTAGTGCCACTGAAGAAATCGCAAGGATGAGGGAAATAGTCTTCTTCTAGTGCATATTATGTAGACAGAAAATGGCAAGTCACCATGTTATTATGTCTGGCAAAGAAATGCCATTACCTCTTCAGGAGCATCGGCAAGGTAAGGATCGGGTCCCTTTGAACCTCCCTGGAACCAGCCGGTGATAGCGCTTTGGTACATGTTCTGACCTGGTGGACCCTTGAAGAGACAAACCACCCATGTGTTATATATATATTATACTATTATAGTGTTATATATATGTGTGTGTGTTATAATTATGTCGCGACTGTTTGCGATGTCACAGTTTGAAGCTGATTTATGGGTGAACTAGTAACATGATAAGTGACAATGTACTGCTGAAAACTTTAAAAGTATAATGATGTAATACGTACTGGAGGTCCCTCGAGTCCAATATCACCAGATGCGCCCTAAAAATGTAATAAAAGTTTGTTAGCATAGTACATAGCTTTCAGTTTCAAGTCTGAAAAATGCATCACTATCATAAGCTGTAAATACCGTGTGTAAAAAAACAGTGGTGTTGACAAAGAAAAAAATGTTTGCACTTCCGTGACTGACTGTATTCATTATGATTTTATACAAAATAAAGAGTTTAATGCAGTAGATCTTTTCATTTGCGTTAAGAATTATTTTAAATATCCCATAGTCATTATCAGCAGCTAAAAATAAAAGATACAGACTAGCTTAACGAATTGCAAATATTATTTGAAAACTGCTCACCCTACGGCCGTCTTCACCGGCGGAACCTCGTGGACCCTAAAGAGAAGGAAGAAAATGACATAAGAAGACAACAACACGAGACGAAACGATGCTACAATAAATTTAAAAAAATATTTTTTTTTCTCCCGGTTTATAGACGGATCTCTCATGAAAACGATATGTCATGATGACCTGTGATTATTGGACTTTAGCAAGCACCGCACAGAAGTACATAAACACGGGCTTAAAAAAGTTTTAAAAAACTCACGGGAGGACCCTGTGGTCCCTCAGGTCCTTGCTCTCCATCTGGACCGGGCTGACCTCTGGGGCCATCAGGTCCCTACAAACCACATTGCATAAGTTACAGCTACATGTCTTTCACTTCTTCGTACAAATATCGAGCACACATTTTTATTAAGATACAGATTCACAATAAATTTAATTAATAAACTTATTCTGCTCTCCTGCAAGTACACAGATCACGCAAATGCGTGCCTACACACACATCCCACGGAGAGAAAAGAGAGAGAGTGAGGGGTGAATAAGCGTTGAAAAATGTACCCGCCGAACGAAACAGAAAACGAAAGTTGATAAAAGAATCCTAAAAAATGTTCTAAAAGGAACAAAATAAAACAATATTCGTATATAAATAATAAAAGATGACCAGTTTCTATACCTGGCTGCCTGGTGGACCACGTGGTCCCGGACGTCCAGGTTCACCGAGTGGCCCCTGAAAAAGATGTTATTCATCTGTTTAGGAAACTTACTGTTGTAGTTATGAAGGTATTCGTGAACAACTCACAAAGAAAATAAGCATTTTTGAAAACTTCGGCAATCATACTCTTTAATTCGCCAGGCTGTTACTTTCGTCTTTCTCATTCTGAATTATCAATTATTGCCTCCAAAGACGACAGTTAGTGGAATTTTTTATTGGCAGAAAGATCCACGTTTTTCAGGAGTGATATGACTTTCATCCAAGAGTTATTCCGCTGTCATGCAATACATTGCTTAAATTTATAAATGTCTAAACATCACATAACTGAAAGGTATTTACATCTGTTGCTATGATTAGCTTATGAATATAAAAAGCTGCGCATTAAAAACTAATGGATATATTTACCTCTGGTCCAGGCAGACCAGGCAAGCCTCCATAGCCGGGGTCACCCTTATCACCTTGTTCACCGTCCTCACCTCTGGCTCCTGCCTCGCCGATAGGTCCTTGCGGTCCCTGAAAAACAAGATCATTTCACTATGATGAAATCCCTGTGCTCCCCTGTATGCAGCAACATTTGCACCGTGCTATGATGCTAGTCTCACCAGAACACCGCTCCTGTTATTTCAGAGTTTGAATAATCTTAAACTGTACTAATTACTCATCTAACCACAGATTTGTATGAAAATGATGTGAGACACACAACAGTCTAACGCCGATCCAGCTTTGTTAATATTAGCAATAAGGTGCTGAATAAATAAGTCATTCTCATATCCCATGGTCATATTGCTGATGACATTAATACTTACGGGGCCTCCCCTTCCGCCGGCAGGTCCTCGTGGACCATCTGGGCCGACTTCACCCTGGTGACAACAAAAAACACTTTTAGTATAAAACTATTATATCGACATTAAAATTATTGGTATGAATCGTCATAATACTGGCTATAAAGGAACTTGTGATAAAAATAAGAGAGAACTGTGTATATATACACACAGGCAATTATAGAGGGATGCTTCTCATAGTCACAATTAGACAGTATTTCAGTTGCTGGTAGTAAAAATAATACACCCATTTCTGTACACCAGAGACACAAACAGCGAAACATTCGATCATATGTCAAACAAATATGTAGCATCAAAAGCAGACGACAGATTCTTATCTACTCCACACATGCACTAGTTTGTGTTTAGGTATTAGCAAAATAGTTGTCATTATTATCACTCGGCTTTGCTAATGACAAAGATGGATCCACCGACTCACCCTAGGTCCACGCTCTCCAGCAGGTCCAGAAGGTCCTGCAGGACCAGCAGCACCCTGCAGTCCAGGAAGACCAGGAGCTCCAGGCAGACCTAGCTCTCCAGGAATACCTGGTTCTCCCTCAGCGCCTTGAGCTCCTGGTGCTCCGTTGTTGCCGCGTGCGCCCTGGAAGGCAAACCAAGTTCAGTTCGTTAGCGCCTTCTATAAAAACCTTATTAACCAAAACATTTTGACAGAAGATCCTGTCATAGAGGATTGAACGTTCTACCAAGATTTTGAAGACTGATAACAGGAATATTGTAGCTGCACAGTTCACACGCTTACCGAAATCATTTTATAACAAATATTACAGTTCTACTTCAAAAAGGTATTGAGATACAACAATCAGCTTATAACAGTTATTTTATGCAGAAGATCGTAATTGCTTTGAAACAGTCATTCATACTAGCAAGTCCAAATTGTTTTATTCTCTCTCACACATTCTTTCCTGAACTTCAATTCAATTCAATTCAATTTAACTTTACTGTCTCACTAGGAGAAATTAAAAACTTAATTAAGAACTTACTGGGCTTCCGGGAGCTCCAGGGTTACCGTTTGGACCAGGTATTCCTGCTTCACCCTGAGGACCAGGTAATCCATCGCTGCCTCGTCTGCCAGGTGAGCCGCGACGACCAGTAGCACCAACAGACCCTTGGGGTCCCGTTTCTCCAGGCACGCCGGGTATTCCTGGCTCTCCGCGCTGACCCTGTGGTCCGGGTGGGCCATTCGGGCCGCTGGATCCCTATTGGAAAAAAAAATAGATACTACTTCTGCTTCTGATGAGAGGGAAGTCTTTCTCTTCTTATTTCCGTGAATCAATTCGTTTGTATTTTTTCTATTTCTTATATCTAAGATCCTTTTAGACGTTTTTGTTGACATTGATAACAGACTTTGGAGCACATGAACTACATTTATATTTATGTCGTTTGTTTGAAAAAACAAGCAGAATCTTTAAAAAGATCAAGACGACTGTCAACGAAGCCAAAATATTCTATTTAAAAAAAATAAACTCACGGGTATTCCGTCTTCTCCGCGACTGCCCTTGTTGCCGGGTACACCAGGCACACCTGGGGCTCCAGATGGACCAGGACGTCCCTGTCGACCTGTCTCGCCCATGGATCCCTAGGAAATTTTAGATTTCATATAAAACCATAGTCCTGTGTCACGATATCTTTCTTAATAGCCGTATATAAATATATATGGTACTTTCGAAAAAGGCGTTTAAAGGAAAATATTGAAAATGAAATGAAAGAACGATTCATGAACCTATACAACGATAAATGACTACCTTAATTCCTGCGGGTCCCGCGGCACCAGCAGGTCCTGGATCGCCAACGCTGCCTGTAGGGCCTTGAAGACCAGGTCGCCCCTGAGCACCTATCTCACCAGGGACACCTTGAACACCACGGTCTCCAGATGGTCCTCTGCGTCCGGGAATTCCAGGAAGTCCCTATTGACGCCAGTCTTAGTTGAATTTATTTTTAACACGAATAATATAGATGACTACTCAAAGTGACCTTAAACGATATATTATTCAGAAACAATCTGAATAATTAAGTATTATTAACACTTTCTTGCCTCTGACCGTAGGCCATAATCAAAATCATATCAAACAAAAACAAACTGGGCTATGTTTACAAGACATGCAGTTCTCTTCTGGTAAAAAAATATTAGCTAGACGACCTGTAAAAGTTAACCAAATGTTCCATTTAAACCTATTGTCAGAGTACTTAATTTTAAATTTCTTTTTATTAACAAGGATGTCGATCCAGGAATCCACTTGCGTTATGAAGTATTCCCGTGTACATGTTATAAACACGAAGAACATACAAGGATTGTGAGGAAAGTTGGGCTTTAATGAAGGGTATGTGTTAGGTCAAGGACACCAAGGACACGTGAAGGTGAAGGACGAGTAGCAGTATATCTAGGTGTTGATTTTTCAAGACTTACTGTGGGGCCGGTACGTCCGGACTCTCCTGGGGAACCTGCTTCTCCAGCCTCTCCCTGTAACAGTCAATGTTCCCGCTTGAGCAACTCAGGAAATTCATGAAAAAAAAATTCATACTCTAATTATTTTGCGGACGTTTTAAAACATACAAGTGGTTTTGTATTTAAAATGGCTTTCAAAACTTTTTATGGTTTCTTTGTAATGATATAAACAACGACTGTTCCAGTCATATGTATGGATTAAATATTCTTTAGTTTAGAACTAATATAGGATTTGTAAACATAGTAGAACATATGAGAAGCAATAAAATTGATGAAGCAGATTTGCTTTAACACTCGTTAATTCAATTCCTTCGGAAAAGTAGTAAATGACTAATAAATGCCTTTTAGATACATTTATCAGACTTAGAAATCTCACTAGCTCTATATAGCAAAAGACATTGTTTATCAGAGTTGCTGAAGATTTTTGAAAGGTGAGTCTTACGTCCGTTTAGTTATAACACGTAAAAGAAACTGAAAACCACAATAAAAATAAGTTAAATCTGTATCAGACCAGTACACTATACTGTCGCCATTCAAACATCCTTCTTTTGCGTTAGACATCCATATTATAGCACGTCTGCTTTTAGCATACCTTGGAGCCTGCTGGACCAGTCTGACCCTTAGGACCTGGGGATCCAGCTTGGCCCTGGAGATGAAGAGAGATAGTAAAGACACTTTCCATGTGTCGTCATAGATATTTCAAAAACAATATTATTGCAAAATAAAAATTGAACAACGTTGAGTATATATATATATGTATAAAACATTATTCAGAAGGATGGGACTGGAAATAGGTCAATATAAAACAATGAAAAACAAAGCTGGGTAAAAACAACAGTATAGTGCAATACAGTACTCTTCTCTCTCTATATATAAATATAGGTTGTCTCTATCTACACACACATTCCTCCGTCAGAAAATAGACGACACGAAAACTAAGGAGAAGCAGACAAGTGAACAAGAATGGACAGAAGGGCTGACAAAGAGAGATGAATGGACAAGCTCACAGGTAAGCCTGGGTAGCCCTGTTCTCCTTCCGGTCCAGCCTCGCCTCTTGGTCCAGGTGATCCAGCTGGGCCAGCCTGTCCTCTCAGACCAGCATCTCCAGGGAAGCCTTTGGCTGCAGGTGGGCCTGCAAGACCCTCAGGACCGGGTTGACCACGTGGTCCGGGTCGGCCTGGCCTACCTGTTAGACCATCTGGTCCGGTTGGTCCTCCCTCTCCCTGTTGAGAAGGGCAACGGTCAAGTTATGTTCTAACTTCCAAAATACAATGCACAGTAAATGTGTGACTAATTGATCCTTTCATTTTCAGTGCTATAGAAAGTTTGAAGGAAAAATAAAAAAAATGTTGCAACCAAAACACAAAGATAAAAATTGAAAGGAAGATTCTTTTAGTTTGCAACCTTCATAATTGTTCTCTCATCTTTGTAGATATGTTACATGCTCGTTTGCCGGGTGTAAGGTGTGGGTGGTAAAGTGTGAGCGTTCGTATGCATGCTTTTTTTTGAGTGAACTAGTGTCTTCTAGAGTCACTGACACTGAGTTTTATAGGTGTTACTCACAGCTTCTCCTTTGTCACCTGGTGGGCCTGGAGGTCCACGTTCTCCATTGGGTCCCTGAGGCCGACATTACAAAATCATCATATGTTTTCAAAAAGCAGAAGACTGATTCATCATTTTCTTTAATTCTATCTAGTTTTGTCATCAGAGGCTGTAGAGTCTGTACAAATATTATTTTGATCTTGCTGATTAACTGGTGAAAGGAGAAGAAAGAAAATGGGGCAAAAAACTAGATCAGGAGTATAAAAAACGCGTGGACAAGGAATACCAAAAGGTAAGGGGTCTAGATGGCATAGACATGCGCAGAGTAGCTGCTGATACTGTTACTACGATAGTGTTAAAATCTTAGCATAAGTACTTAGAATGTACTGCCCATGTAGGACTATGTCCATAAATGTTAGAATACTTTTAGCAAAACCATCTTTGATTTCCTGTGTTACTTGTTAACTTGAAAACTAGAGTACACTTACAATAGGTCCTTGAGGTCCAGGCTCTCCTTGAACACCAATCTCGCCAGGGGAGCCCTAAAGTCAACAAATTATACATTGATTTGCGACCAAGAAGTATAAAAAATTCAAATAAAAAATAATTAGAAGGTTCAAACCATTTCTTATTTGCTTGAATAGAGACTCCAGATTGCTGCATAAATGTGCGGGAAACTGTATTTTCATTTTCATTTCTTAGTCAGAAAATCTATTTAAGTCAGATGTTCTTGCAAAACATGGCGCAGTCTTGTAGAAAAAGGAATTCCACACAGATGCTTCCTTCATTTTCATTTAATTCTGATATAATTAAGCCTCAAGAGAAAAGAGAAAGGAAGATCTTACACAGCTACTTCCTTTATTTTAAAAAATCCCTTAATATTTCTGGTCGTCTTTGATCTTCGTAAAACAAAGAAGAGTAACAGCAAACCACTTTTTCGCCTTACTCTGTTGCCATCTGGTCCAGCGGGTCCTCCTGAACCAGGCAGTCCAGGCTCACCTTCTGGTCCTGGAGGGCCGCGGTCACCGGGCAGACCTCGCTCTCCCTGCAAGTACAATAATAGTTCCTCGTTACCCATGCGCCATATTGCTGAAGGTTTCGCACCAGAAGACTTTGACATTTTGCTTACCAATCTCTTCAAACAGTTTGAAATCTCAGCATAGTGATTTTCCTATTATCGGTTTTTTTTTCCAGCAGCTGTTTCGTTCTGTCCTGTCCAAAGTGGGACTTTAAACATGTCTGCTCTAGAATGCTTTACTTTATACCGAGTTTTAAAGATGCCTTCGTGAATATTTTCTTGATAGTGATTGACTGATTAATAACTGGAAAACATTAACTGTGTTAAAACAAAATACATGCTAGGAGTACTGCTCGGCTTAAAGAAACACTTACCCGATATCCAGGGGCACCAGAAACTCCAGCTTCGCCAGGTGGACCAGCCTCTCCGTCTCGCCCAGCTTCTCCTTGTGCTCCGGGAAGACCTATTGGGCCCTGAACACATTTCACGGCAACTTCAAGACAAAGTAAAACTCTTTGCACGACATTTTTCATAGGAAGGAAGTTTTTAAACATCCAATATATACCTTTGAAACGGCGGTGCTTTACTGAATTTTCAAGCAATAAAATATAAAATTAACTATTTAGAAGTTCTATCCATTCAAAAACCTGGCAGTTCTAACAGATGAAAGCGAAATTAATGCACATTTGAGATTACTTGAAACATTAAGAACTTTTTAGCAAAAACTATTCTGATTTATTTAATAATATTCTGGTTACAATCTTTTATGGAATCTTCTGACCTAAGTGTTTCTTGCATCAAACGTTTTACTTACCTGAGGTCCGGGAGGTCCAGATGAACCTTGCGGTCCTCTGGGACCTGCTTCACCCTGAAAAGAGTTTCGAAAACGATTATTAAATGAAATGTGACATCCAATATAATAGTTCTACAAAACTAAAGCTTTGTATATTTATGGGCTTGAAACAGATTAAAAACAGAATAAAGAAAAATATGTGTGCAATGTGTGTGCGCGCTTTCGCATGTATGTATTTTGTATACATGCAGCTACTTCCGAACTTACACGCTTTACATGCGTTTCAGAAATAAGATTTTTGCGTTTTGTGATGATATTCAGATTGCCCTGACATTATTGAGTCTTCTCATCTTCAAAGCAGGGAAGAGAGAATCGTTCTCTTACCTCAGGACCACGCTGGCCAGGTGGACCAGGCTCACCGGTAGATCCCGAATCACCAGGAGGGCCTCGTGGGCCTGTTGTTCCAGGAGTTCCATCCTTCCCTGGGGGTCCCTAAGAGTACAGAACACTATTTTAGCACAGATGCACTATCAGAGTACAAAGAAGCTTTCAATACATAGGAATTTTTTAAGTACATGTGTTTTGAACCTGATGTTGTTGTAGTTGCCAAATAGCGAAAGCAAACAAGAGTAAAAAAAAATGCAGACAGGAGGAGATTGAAACAGTAACTCCTTGTTAGCCTGGTTGGGAGAGCCTAGTTTATTATTTTTCAATAAAACTCGAAGGTGAAAACCCCTCGTCAAAACAACCTTAACTATTGTCCACGACTGTAAATGTCAATTAGAGAAAAAGAACAGAACTAACTCTCTCGCCAGATACACCCTGTGGTCCTTGAATTCCTTGAGGTCCTGGCTGCCCTGGTGGTCCCATCTCACCTGGTCGGCCATTTGTCCCGCTTGGACCCTGCAGAGAACCAAATACTAATTAACAAAAGAAGGCAGTCATCTCATTTCTCACATCGTCAGAGTTTGAAAAATCTTTTCTGAGATGGAAGCTCGATGGTGATAATTAAATAATTTGTAATGAATCAGTCGTCAGAATAAGAGAGCTTTACTTCAATTCCATTTTTCATTGTTTAATTTAATTAAAAGTTAAAATGGTTTTTAAAAAGCATCTCTTTTAAAACAAAACTTGGTATTAGTCTGTCTTTAATTGTGTGCTTCAGCTTGCGTCTCTCCATTTCTGTAATCTCTTCAATATGCAGTACTCATTCTATTGTGTACATATACAAGGCATGGGAGTATAAAATTACCTATGTAAATATGTAAATTTGTATTTTATATATAGAGATAGGCGTATTATTTCATCAGGAAGAATGAAGAAAATTATTATCTCTCAAAGAGAAAGACAAGTAAAACATGGTACTCACCGGCTCTCCAGGTTTGCCGCTGTTACCATCGGGACCTGGTAGACCTGGTGGGCCCTGAAAATAACAAATGTGAAATTATGACCATATTCGTATTACTAATTAATTATTAGGGAAGAATAGTAACACGTTTGATGACACAAAAGGGAAGCTATGCACTTTTTTGATGAAGCAACAAATGATGCTGATAACAAAAGTCAATATTAAAGCAGTTTTCATCGGAAGCTATACATTGAGTTTTCATTAGTTTTCTGCCGAATCTTTCACTAGAACATCATGTTTTTAAAACATTCGACAATGTTGATGCACTGATATGAAAGCAGACCTTCCATACAAAGCCGACGCATGAGAACCACAACTCTAATTCAAGAGCTTATCTTTGATTAATTTATTAATGGGTAAGTTATCTCAGACTTACAAGAGAAAAGGTCGGAAGCTGCTTTTTCTGGAGTCTGGCTTAAACTGGTTTGTTATACACTCAGTTAAGGGTACTGACACTAACGGCATCAGTAATAGAGTTAATGTGATGAATGTAAACAAAATAAACTTACTACTTCTCCAGGTGGGCCTGGTGGTCCAGACGTTCCTGTCTCGCCCTGCAAAAAGAAATATTCATTCGTCATACAGGTGCATGGTAGATATAGCTAGGACCAGCACAGGCCTAAAGCAGGTTATCATGGAATATCTGTATCTGGAATCGTAAATCCGAAAATTCAACAAAAATTGTCCACATCGCAGAGAAAGATATATTATTCATCACCTAAATTAAAACTACAGGTAGATGGACTTCAGTACTTTAGCAATCAAAACTTAAGGCAGACAAAATAAAGAGTCCAGGTAGGTTCAGATATCTCAGCAGTCTAAAGAACTAAAGGCAGGTTGACCCACCGTGGCTCCAGCTTCTCCTCGTGGTCCTCGAGCACCGGGTTCTCCGTCCTCTCCCTTTGGTCCAGGTGCGCCTGCAGAACCAGGTATACCTCGATCTCCTGGCAGACCCTGCAGAAATATGTTTACCTTGTCTACACTCAGACCTCCAATAAACAGTATTCACACCATTTAGAAACATAACTATTTTTGCTTTTTTAAAAAATATTCAACAAAGTTCTTTTCAAATTTACGCATTTTTCTCAAGGATGTTTTAGATGCTTCTTCGGTTTGGAAATATGCAATGATGAATCCAACTGGATAAGTCAAATACAAATTAGAGAAATGTGATAAATTCTGGCTGTATGATGTAACCTGGTCAGATATGGGATGTAAACAAATGTTTACCAATGATGAAAGCAGTTGTTTCGGCTCATCTGCATCTTAATACAGTGTTGAGTTACACAAAAGAAGGGGGAGTGAGTATATTTAGAGACGGTTGTTGAACAAAAGGTTTGTATGAAGACAGCACTTACTCGCTCTCCCTGAGATCCAGGAGGACCCTGTGGTCCAGGAGCACCGCCTTGTCCCTGTCACGGCACAAAAAATATGTTGCGAAAATATTCATCTATTTCACCCCGATGATAATGTTTTTATACCAAGCTTTTATTTGTCGACATTTGCATCTATTATATTAATTATATAAAGATATGTGTGTTGTTCAATAACACTAAAATAAAACACTAAAATAAATTGACCTCGTCACTTGGCTCAGTTTGATGAGAGTTTTCAGTATTCAAACACACAGTCGTATAGTGGGATTTGGGGGTCACTTACTCGGCGTCCTTGAGGTCCTGGGGGACCTGGACTTCCCTGGTCGCCAGCTGGTCCAGTCTGTCCCTTCTCTCCGGCAGTGCCTTTGTAACCGTCTTGGCCAGGGATACCCTAGTAGTGTAAGATGAAATCTCTCATGACTCACAATAATTTTCTGCTTCCATTTTTAGAGTACAGATGAATTTCTTATGAAACGAAAAGGACGAAGTCATGTGTTCATAGATAAGGGGAGACAAGTAGGTAGACTTGTAGAGTGATATTAAGGAAATTACCGGTTCAGAGTTCTTTTGCTGTTATAAGATTCAGGTAGTTAAAAAGAAAGTTATTTGCACATCTTGAGTGGTCAGAAAAGTTCAAAGCTTATCTGGTCAAAAAAAGAGGTTTTGGCTATTAGGTGAAGGTATTTCCAGCAAACCTACCGAGGATCCCTTGGGTCCAGAAGGTCCTGGGCTTCCAACGGGACCAGGCTCTCCTCTGGCACCGGGATAACCGGGCTGACCAACAGGGCCTGGATCACCCTGAAATGTCAGTCGCCAGAGATGACATGTCAGCAGAGGTCCTTTCTCGTTAACTTAAACGTCGATGTCAAAGAGAACTAAAAATGGCTTTCACGGCAGTAGTCACCCCCCCACACACAAAGGCAAATGTTTTTTATATCAATCAAGTCACACAGAATATCGGAAACAAAGCACTTACAGTGGCTCCCTGCTCTCCAGGAGAGCCGGATAGACCGGGGGGTCCTGGCAAGCCCACCTCTCCCGTGATACCCGGCATACCGTTCTCACCACGAGCACCCTGAGGACCCTGGCTACCCTTAGGTCCAGCAGCACCAGCTTCTCCCTGATGGAATAAGAAGTTAATGAACGTGAGGTAAACACTACTCTTTGATCTGCTCCAACACATTTAGCGTATACAATTATAACTCCCTTTTATCTCTTTTATTTTCTTCTGCTGATCACAGAAACAAAAAATTGTGGTCACCAAAAGTTTACATATGTCGTGTAGGGTATATACTTTCCTATAAAGTAAAATGGAATTTATTAAGAATTGATAGATGCACCTTCAGGCCTATTTGACCAGGAATGCCGGGAGGTCCTGAGGGTCCCACAGGACCTGGTGGACCGGGTTGTCCAGGCAGACCGTCTACTCCACGAAGGCCCTGTTACAAGACAAACAAGTGGTCGAAAAATTTAATCTTTCTAAAATATTTCGTTTGTAGACCTCCTTCAAACTTAAAAAATATATAAAAAATAGCTACAGTCCGAATAACAGTGAGAAAAACTTCGCAAGAAATTTCTGCTAATATCTTTTATAGTCGAGATATTTTATTTGCTGGCGTTGGCAAACGATCTTGTAAAGAAAAACATTTTGAAATAACCCTACTACAGCTACGAACACAGAGACCTTGTGTCTAGCAACTCGGAAGGGGCCTGACAGGACTCAATACTCACATCAAGACCTGAGGGTCCATCTTCTCCACGGTCACCAGGTGCACCCCGGGGTCCCTGAGGTCCGGCGGGGCCGGCTGGTCCAGCGGGTCCAGTATCTCCCTACAAGAGTGGGATTTAACAGTCAATGCTTACTGACTTGCTCACTAGCAACACTAACCTTTAGAACAAAATCCTCCCCCCCAAAAAAAAATCCAAGAAAAAAAAAATAAATAAAAAATAATGATTTAACAACAATTTAAAAAAAAAAACTGTCCAATCTTCACATGTATTTTAAGAGACCAATATTAAAAATATTATGAAAATGCTTGTTTCTATGGCTACTATCACAATCGAACTAGGAATCTTGTTTATCACCATCAATTCATAGTCATCATCTATGAGAAAAACAGTGCCTTCTACTGTAACGCTCTAAGTAACTATGGTAACAGGACCCATATGCTATTTATAAACATCTGTACTTGTACATACTATTTCTCCACCAGGTCCTTGCTCTCCGCGTTTTCCAGGAAAGCCAGCAAAGCCCTGATGACCCTTCTGACCTGGCAGGCCGGGCATTCCTGGGGCACCGGCTGGTCCCTGTGGAGAAGGTCAGTAAACTTATTTTAAGAACGAAGATATTAATCAGCTGTGGAAATGGTCAAAGCTTAAAATGCGATTTAAAAATACTAAAATTACACAAAATCACAAGCACTCGCGCAGGCACGCACGCTCATGAATTCATTCCGTTGCGTTCTCCTTCTTCATTCTGTCACTGAGCTTGCAGGGACTGACTAAAGGTAGCAGATGGCGAGTTTGCAGGTGAATGACTAAAGAAGCGCGGACATCAAAATCTTTCTGTTCTACCTTTGGTCCAGGTGGACCTTGTGCTCCTGGTTCACCATTTCGCCCAGCGTCTCCCTGAAAGCGGAAATACTCTCATCAATATTTATGTTTTGTCGTCAAGGTTGTTAAATTTTAAAAAAATGAGAGAAAGGAAGAATCTTAGAGATACACGATTCAATAAAACTTGTAACCATTACAATTGTAATGTACTTACCTCTGGACCTGGTGGGCCAGATGTACCGGGCTCACCACGTGACCCAGGGGGACCCTAAATCAATCAAACAGTCAGTTAATTAATAAGTTAATAAATTAATGGATTCCTATGTATATATTATCACAAGGGATTCACAAAACCTGGCTTTAAGAAAGACGAATAAACAACAGCCGTGTTTTCTTTATTCAACACTTCCGCAACAAAAGCATTGAAGGGAGATTAAAAATTCGTTCAGTTTCAAACTGTATCTTTTTTTAATAACGAATTATCATTAATTTATCACGAAGTTATCTTTCATTAGTATTTGAATTGATCACGAAAAATAAAATGAAAAATATACACGCTAAGAAAAATACAAAAAGTTACATAGAGCCACTCACAGGTGGACCGGGGTCACCAGGGTCACCACGAGGTCCCTCCACACCTTGAGGTCCCTACGGGCAGAAGGATGACATGTTACACATTAAAAACATAAACAAAAAACACAATACACTCTAATTTTTACATTATGGCCCCTCTCTGTTTTTCCTTTATTAAGGCATTTTTGAGAATCATATTCTAATACGCTAAACTTGCTACTTCACATTACAAATTCATTTTGACAATCATTAAATGTTGTTATTAAGCACAACACGCATTTTTATTTTTAGTGTATTGGTTATTTTAAATCTCGGTGGAAAGCTATGCTATCAAACTTGTGAATGCGTTAAGAGGATAGTGAAAAGCTATACTCACAGCTGATCCAGGTGGGCCTGCTGTTCCACGGGGTCCCATAGGTCCCTTGAAGGAACAAAGAAGAAACGCTATTTATCATCATCATCTTCATGGCCGTGCGTTTAGTTTTATTAATGTTCCTGTTTATTTTCATGCAGCCCAGACAACATGGTAGGCCCTTGCTCCTGGCTCTAAATTTCAAGCAAGAAACCTTTTCAGAAAACAATGCCAAAATGCAGCGGAAGACATGTGGACAGTTTCCGGAATCCACCCTTCTGGGCTCTGAATTCCTCGGTCCCACCTCAATGGCCATGTGCGAACGGTATTGCGAACAAAACTTAGTGAAGTCCTAGTGCAAGCAGCCACTTAAATTACACATGCGATGCACTAGTATGTTGACTGATTTATTTACACTGCTGACGAGGCACAAAGAAATTCAAGAAACACACGTGTGAGACGCATGGCGTTATTTTATAAAATTCTCTTCCATCTCTGCGTTTAATGAAATCACAAGATTGCTTAAGCTAAATCTGTAAATTCAAAACACAATTTGAAACGATTTTCAAAGCTATGTCTTGACTCCAAACACCCCATAATGGACTGACATACGCAAATTCGTGTCTTTAACCAAAGTTACAAAGAATAGCAGAAAGATGTTTTTAAGAAAAAATCTCCAACCAACCACTTGGGCCTGGAGGTACTGAGGACCATAAGCGGGTGCTGCCTTGCCACCATAGTTTCTTGCGAAGTATGTTTGGTAGGCCTGATCAGCGCTCTGAAGTCAGACAGAGTAAATATATTCTCTCAGCATAGACATTCACATTCTTTTAACAATATTACCAAACATCTAACAGAAAAGAGTACTTTCTAGGAAATGTCTGACTAGTTGTTAGCGCATCCGAAACACTAGAATAATACATAATGTAAGCTTTGAAAATATGGAGTTATCTTTAAAATTGTAAAGGCATGATGTGTTATCTACAAGAGCTACACTGAACAGTACTCACCATGTCACTGACACCTGGAGACCCCGGGGGTCCGGGAACTCCGTTCATGCCATCTGGTCCAATATCGCCCTAAAAAAGCATAATAACCAAAAAGCATACTTTAAGTTTCATTCAAGATTTAGTTTAGATAAAATATACATTTTTCAAAATACCTCATGGATCTGATGCCAAGATATATGACTCCTGACACTGTGGTATAGTCCTAAAATATATTCAGTCATGATAGAGATTGAATTACTGAAATTCAGAGTGGTAATTACTTTTCAAACTTACAGAAAACAAATAAATAAACAGTGAATTTGCTGCTATAATGTATTAATAGAATTAGAGAAACTTCCCCAAATCCTGAGAGTCACAAGTCAACCTGTGTATATATAAAACATATAAAAATGTTACTTACAGTGTCACCTTGGCGACCTCTGTAGCCCATCTCTCCCTCTTGCCCAGCAGGACCCTGCGGTATATTTTAATATCTTTTAATTTCTTGCATTCTTAGAGACAAATATTTATTTTCAAGCATAACCCTACTATCATGTTAGGCTTAAGAAATATATCTATTTCTGACATCGTTCTGTTGCCTTTAACTCCTTCTTTGTTACATACTAAATTTTAAAAAAAACAAAAGCACAATCCTAATTTATTTGTATCAAAGCTCAAATTTAGCAGTTTCGTGTTGTAGCAGCGATGTTTGTCTCAACACTCTTAAACTCTTATGTTAGGACACAGCTCTTGTTAACTTTATCTTTTCGCCACATTGTATATAAAAACAAGATTTTTGATTATAAAAGATAACTCTCACCTTTAAAGATTCCAGGGCCTCGGCCAGAGCCTGGAACAGACACCATCAATTCACTCAAGCTAATAGAAATAGCTTCCCCCATGTCTAAACTATCAATCAGATAAAAGAACTCGCCACATCTCCTGTAGCTGTCTAATGCCAAGAACAGTACAGATCACATAAACCATTTCTGATTTAAATAAAAGAAGACTGATCTCGATTTTTTTCTGTAGTAAACACGAAATTTAAGCTGGAGCAGTATCAGCCATGAAAAGATACATTAAACACAAATCCAAGATGTTTTTCTTACGAGATTACTCAAAAGCGGAATATGAACCTAACCTACTGGTTGGATCTTCATTAACCTAATCTACTGGTTGGATATAAAGTAATATTAAGTTATAAGAGCTCTTCTGTTTCTCTCCGTGTTACACTGAAAGTACAGCAAGAAAGGTAAGATACAGAACATAAGAACGGGTACTTACTGCTGTCCTCAGCTCAGCAGATGCTGTACACAAGAAACATAAGAGAAAATAAGGCTAAGTCATCAGAAACAACTAAACGGCGATAACGAAGACATTAATAATGAAAACAATGACGACTACGATTATTATCGTAAAAATAACACACTAAGAATAAAAGCTAAAATAAGATATGAAAAAATAAACAAACCACTACATTATTAATCGAGTATGGCCTACGGTTAAAGTGATCAAGAAACACGACTCGAACAAAAGTTAGATAAACACAACACATCGCCATAGCTACGAAAAAAATGTTTCATCGAATCGGGGGAGCGGGCAGAATCTTACCAAATTCGGTCTCACATCCTTGTTCAAACTGACAGAAAGGCTCGCCATTTTTGCACACACACTTGAAACATGGGTTCTTCTCATCCGGTACCCATGTCACACCATCGACGTATTTCTCTCCCCTGTAGAAACAGGACTTGCCCTCTGAAACATAGAGATGCAGGTGTTTATGAGAACAGAGTTGAATAGTCGTGGATGTGGAAGGCGTGAAGGTGATGGTGGAGAAAGTGAAGATAGTAGCTGGGGTTGGTGGTGGTGGTGGTGGTGGTGAGGGCGATGGTGTGGTTGTGATGGTGGTGGTGGTGATAATGGTGGTAGTAGTGGCGGTAGGAGTGCTTGATAACCCCCGCCCCTTCACTTTTCGGTCGTAAACTTTACCTTGATCAAACACCAAAATAAACAAAATTCCAGCCAGACATTTTTCGTTTTATCTAGAATCTTGCAGTCAATGCAGCTTCCTTGATCCCGTTACCCACAAACTCCGAGACCCAAAGCCAACGAGCGTCTAGTAAAGGGAGGTAACCGAGCCCAAAGTGAGATGGGGGGTGGGGTGGGGTGCGTCCCACTTACAGTGGTGACCTACATGCCACGTTGCTTCTTGCAAGTAAGCTATTCCGCAGGGTGCGGGGTACCCTGGCTGGTGAAGGAGGGTTTCCTCGCATCATGTTCCCAGACGAAAGCTAATAACGGGCCCTGCAAGCTGTGGCTATGTGTGTGCAACCATCAGGTAAAGCTATTGCCAGGCCACCCTAACTGTGCCATGTGTTTTGTGAGGCGTTTTATTTTTTAACAAGCAGGCAGACCGAGATAGACATATAAAAAACATTGTGTGGCGTGCTTACGTGGCAGAAATTAAATAAAAAAATTGTTTCTTTGAGCAAAATGTGCTCATCAGGATGAAGTTTGATTATTTCAGCAGTCTGCTAATTGGCACGATTGTACGATGCTAAAAGCTTAAGCACAGGTGAACAATATTGGCCAGAATTTAACATATGTGAACGTGAAATATCGTTTTATAAGCACCCTAGCCTAAAACTTTCTTCTATTCCTGTACAAAATTGATGCTTGTTTGCAGGTGACTGGCAGAAAATCACCACATCGGCATCCCATTGATCTCTCATTAAAAATCGTGATTGTGCAAGAGAAACCCACAGTGATAAGCTCTCTTCCACACAGCAGCTTGATGCCAACACATCAACCACTCCCTCATCCCTCGCCGTGTACAGCCAGCATTTCTCATCGCCGCGCCCAATGGGAAGTAGCTTCCGTTAGGGCGAAGACGCCATCTTGTGATGACAACATTCATTATCTTGAAACATTCTTGACATATTAACATGAAAAACAAGTTTCCTTTGCACTTGAACTCACGTCTTCCGACGCATGGTTTAATGCTGAATCAGTGTTTCTGTTTATTTAAGAGTCATGGGATAGGGGACATCTTGGCAACTCAGTTTCGGGAAATACAAGATGAGTGAAAAAATCTCAGAAGGTTAGCATGACCGACAAGCAGCCTGCATGAGAAGTCTTTATGTGCCTTCTTTCTTCTTTCATTTTTATTTCTCAGCAATCACATTGTCAGGACATAGAGGTAACAAAAGCTGCGGACCACATTAGACTGTCAGGCAAGAAAATGCTTTGCGTGTGAATTTTTTTCAGGTTTGCAAGTGCAGGAATAATGGCTGTACAGTTACATTATCATCGCCCCTGACAGGCTTTTATAGATGCCAGCAATTTTAATGAGAATTTATTCCTCCCACGCATGAACTTCAAAATGCTCGAGTTGTATGCGGGTTTTTTTTTTCTTCTTGTCGGTATGATATGCTTTATAACCAGATGGCAGTAAACAGAAACTTATTAAGTTTATTTACACGCTAAAGAGTCTACAGACAATCTTTAGGGTCACCAAGAAAAGCACAATCAAACATCAGTTAAGAACAAACATAGTTTTCGAGTACATGACCAGATTTACCATATGACCCCGAGAAAACTAGTTCACTACCTGACATCTGACTTGACATAACTAGTCAAGTCTAGAAGCAATATCTAAATAAACTTTGGCTACATTAAAAAATAACCTATGTAGAACTTTGGCTGCATTACAAAACTCTTCTAACAATTCAATTCCACATATGATGATGAAATAAAGAAACTTGAGTGCAACAAAAACAATTAGACGGATCTAACATCGTTCATTGGTACTTTTGATGGTCAACAACAACAACGACAACAAAAAATAATGTACGTCTTCCATTTTTAGTCTATCTCATAACAAGGTAGACAGGTATTTCAGGGACTTTCAAAAGCAGTAAATCTTTGTCTCAGAAAATTGTAGACAGAAAATGTTTCACAAACAACTGTCGTGAAAAATGCGGTCACTCTCAAGTAGTTTATCTTTTCATCTTCCGTTCAATATAGTTTGCTTATTGAGTTATGAACAAGTTAGCATGAGAAGCAGTGATTAGTTTCAATGATTTTAAGTTTTAATTTTCTTGTAAAGAAAGTAAAAACAAATATTTTTTCTTTCAAAACATTCATGGAAGGGACACCTACAAATATTTCCAACTATGACAGCTTTTTGTTAAAATTTTGACAAAGATTATTATTCTGAAATTATTAATGTTATCACTTTTCACAACTAACTGTGAGTAATTTCTGCTATTAGTTATAACAAGTATTTCATGGATTAAACAAGGACAGTAAACATTGCGATTTGCGAAACATTTCTGATCCTGTGTTAAGACGACTATGGCGGAAGGTTAAAGGTCACAGCGCCTTGATGCTGCAGAAAAGTTCTTCTTTCAAAGTCAGTCAACAAAAACCTGCAGGATCCACATCCAACAGGGGATCTTCCCGCAAACAACGTGTACATAGAGTATTGCTGTCTCTATGTCACCAGACAACACAACATCTACAGAAATTAGCAACTCCAACTTCAGTAGCAACGATATCATCATAATCAAAAACGATTAAAACAAGTTGGGACTCGCACTAAATTAGAGAAAATATAATGTTTGTCGTCTTGAACAAAAATACTTTCATTATCGCACTGTTTTGCATATGTTTAGTAATCGGTTATACCAACATAGATGAAACATATGTTTCGCTTATCAGAATTTACATCTGCAACGTGTACATTAAGTACACCAAGTAATAAAAAAAAAAGTAAAGGACTAAATTATGTTAGTATTTTTTAAGAATTCTTTGTTATTCAACACCCTGAATCACAAGACTGCATAACATCGAGATGACAATGTGTAGGAAGGAAAATAAAGATTGCTCGACAAAAACAGTTTTTCCACCTGTCACGAAATTACTTGTGATTGTTACATGTGCATAAATGTGCACAACAAGTGCAAAGCTCGCACAAAAGTGAGTCACACCCTGAAAAGCAGCGATGTCGACTTACCCTCTGCAGCAGTCTCCTCGGTGGGTGCTGCCAAGACCACGGAGGCGAAGGCGAGCAGCAAAAGCGCTGAATCCCTCCAGGTTCCTCCCATGTTGTAGATTCGCTCCTCAGACCACTAAACCATCCAGGTCGGATGGTACACTTGGCCGGGAGCGTGGAGACTAAGAACCTTCAGATGTTTTGTCTGATAAAGGGGGACGGGGGGGAAGGTTAGTGTCTGAAAAAGACTAGGAAGATCCGAGCTGCAGTAGAGATTGGAACAATCTCTACCGCAACAACGGTTTCCTAGGTAGTTGGTAAAGTTGTGTAGGCGCTGGCTTTTGTTGCCGCGTCTACCGCAGTCCTGCCACCAGAACTGCCAGCAACAACCTAGTAGAGGTCTGTGCCAGTTTTAATATCAACTCTCTTCATTTTCACCCAATCAGCTTCGGCGTTACAACGCTAACGGGTATACGGTGCCGTGAGGAACTGTCAGTCTTGGAGTCTGCGCAAGCTTTTGACAGCTCCCTGTAATCGCGTGTACAAGGAACTGCCTGCAAGGGGGCTGGGAGACGAACCTGTCTTTTAGTTTGATGGACATGTGCTCAGTAATTCTAGGGCAGAATCACTCTCTTCCTTTTTCATTTTTTTCCCACCCACCCAGCCACCCAACCTTCTTTCTCTATTTGTGTGTGCGTTCGTGCGTGTATGTTTTGTATATGTAAGTGCATGAGAAAAGGAGATTTTTTTTAAAGTAGCTGACTGTATACATCCACAGCAAATAAATTTCAAACCGTACATTTGAAGTTATACAGCTTTTGCTCTTGACCTAGTTGTCTAGATACTATGGCAACAGTACGAATGTGTTACAAAAAAGTAGTGTTTTGTGAAAAGTGAAATTTGACCTTTTGACATACTGAAGCAAACTTTTTTTGCATTTTTTTTTCTAGTTGATAAAAATCATGGCTTACACTCAATACTGGACAAGCCGTTGGTAAACATATCTCTCAATCGCTGAAGCATAACATTATTTTTAATGCTATTTTTGTAACAAAAATTTGCAGTAAAAGAATAAATCATTTCAGCGGCATTTCTGCATAACATGCAGATAAATTTGGCTCCCTGGGTGCTAAGGGCAATGATCCTGCAGGTTTTGACCCAGGGTCTGCAGCCTAAAAACACAAACACTCCACAAGCAGGGAACCCTATCTGAAGGTGCCTCACTTTTCTTTTCCCTATCCATCTCCCCTTCCCCTCCACTCCTAACCCTTAACCTGCGCGTGGCATTGACCTCAATTCACCCCGACCTCAAAAATGGCTGCCCGTGTTTTTTCCTCCCCCTCCTCCATCTCTCTCCCTTCTCGTCGCTTTCTGATCGTTCTCGCAGAACGAGTTCTGCTCACCCTTTTCTTTTGAACACCGGTTCCAGCTTTCGGGGTAGCTTGACAACCTCCCTGTGCAATGACCCAGTCCGACAGGGTATATGGCAGGCCGCCCAACCGGAAAGCTGTGTACGTCACGTGACATCTGCGGGTTGTATTGTTGTCACCCGACTCGTGCACAGCCCCCTCCTCTGCACTTCCCACTACCCCCTCCCTCAGAAGCTCACACCCCTGTGCACACGTGCCAACATGCACACGTCTTGCATCGTCCTCGAGATGTTGGGCTCGCTATTCACTTCCGCACCACGTGTTAAGTTCGGCTACAAATTGAGAAATGATAACAGCTATGGAGTACAATGATGTCTGGTAACTCACTTTAGACGGCATCTAGAGTTAGAATTGCCAACTGTATCAAATTACCTCATCCATACCTCGATATTGTAGTTGCCAAACTTAACTTGGTCCTAAGGTATTATTTCTTGGTAGACTATAAGCGTTTCTAGAGAATTTTGTAAGGGACAAAAATTGCCAAGTGACTAATACATAGATTGTCACGGATTAGTCCATGTTACATGCCGTCCTAAACAAGAAGGGAAGGACTTTACTGCCACACCCCGGTAAAAATGGTTTCAAAATATTCCTGAACTCACAATGACCAGGGAATTCAATAAACGCGAGAAAAGGTAAATATTTGTACTGACAACCATTCAAAAGTCGGCCGTGTCCTGGATGAGTGTAATTCATTATCACCTGTCCGTGAGCTAGACAGATTCGTGAAGAGAGAGAGAGAGAGTAAAGATAAATAGAAGAATGTTATCGTCTGACCTATTAACACTTTTTTCAGCAAAGAAAGATTCTTCTGTCAGTTCCCAGTACCAAAGGTGCCTTTTATTCTATTTCACAGTTGAAAACGCTGACTCAACATTCTCAGATAAATATCTAGAATCTAGACCCTTATAAAAATAAATTCAATAAATTCGGCGTTGAAGTAATCCAAAACTGTCTGCAATAAAAATAAATATTGGGCGCTGAAAATTAAACTATTTAGTAAGCGTGACTGCCTTGTAATGCCTTTGACAAGTTAAAAAAAAAACTTAAGGACCACAAGTTGAACAAAGAGATTCTTGAATTTTTCTCAGAAAAAGCGCTCATTTTTTAATTAGTTTTCGCCTCACAAGACTATCGGGCAATGTTTTAACGCCCCAAGAAATTCCCACCCGCTACAAAGAAAGAAATGTTTTTGAACAAACCCACATGTTGATGTGCCATATATCAAGACTTCCTTTGAAGTTTCATATGGCAACACAATAAAGCTTTTGACATTGTTCATGTCGAAATAAATTGTATTTTTATTTCTCCAAACGATGTGGTTTTTTGCTTGGATAGTGAACGATGGTAAGGAGAATTATTTGAGACAATGTGGCTGTTTCGAGAATACGTGCGTGCATGCTATATAAAAGGTTGCTCTAGTTACATAGTCACACATTTGACAATGTATATCTGGTTAAGAATTCCCTTTAGAGAACTATCAGCAAGAACTGGTTACCACCGCATTCTGCGTGTTTTCGTAGTTATGACTTGTTTGTGTTACCTTAGATTTGCAGGTGCCGTAGTTACGAAGCGGGAGTAAGTAGTTTACCCCCACAAACAAAATGGGGAACTCAAGTGTCTTGTTTCCGAAATTCAAAAGCGGCTTCCAGACCCCGTGGGCACTAATTCATGTTATTTTACCCCAGGGCCTGTTTGCCACCACTTTATAACTGCGGATCCAGGGTCAAACAACACCTGCAGGGTCTGGATGCAGCTTTATAATTTTGCAAACAAGACCCTTTTCCTTGAGTTCCTCCTGTTGCCATGGGTAAAGACCTACCCTCACTTCATAACTACCTCCTCAGTATGATACAGGGAGACTACAAGTTGTTCTATGAGGATTGACCGTGATTCTCTTGTTTTGTGCTATGACTACCGTGTGTAAAAACTGAGCTCAGTTGCTCACGACACTGATGTGAAATAAGTTGTTCAACACCCGTGATCACTTGAGCAAACATCTGTGAAATCAGGAGTCTGCTGACGCTCGCTGAAAGAATCATCTCACATCCCCCTCCTCCTCCTCCCTCCTAAACATTGTTTGAGCAAAAATAGAATAGAAAAGATTGTGATAGTTAGTTTAGTACCCAGGAAATATGACCCAGGGTAGGGTTGGAGAAGGGGAAAACTGTAATTGCTCTTTCTCCTCTCTCTCTCTCTCTTTTACACGCGCAAAGACATACACCGAGGTCGAGGGAGGAGGGGAGAGACACGGATAAAAGAGGAAAGGGGAAGGGTATGGATGGGGTAAAGAAACATAGAGGAAAAACGAGAGAAAGAAAGAAAATGAGACAAAAGGGAAGACTGAGGACAAGAGTCCCTAAAGAAAGACAGCTCTGTGGGAACCAGCCCAGCACAAGGCAGGCTGCAATCCAAGCCTTATATCTGATATATCTTGGAGGCAGCCGTCACCAGGACTAAATTATTTCTTTTTCCCCCATCATGAACAGTATTTCTTTTCATACCATCCGCCCCATTTGCTCCCTCCCCTTTTTGCACATTCTAAACACCCCGTGCTGCTGCGGGTGCTGCAACCGTTACTAATGTTGCAGATGTTGATGACCTTATCGTAAAAGTACCGAATGTACCTTGACCCCTATGTACTACTGCAGGGTCTACAAGACTACCACAAACATAGGCGCACGCTTCGCATGTCTTCAGTGATGGACGTAGTGTCGTCTGCTACAGCTCTTCGCCATGTTGTGTGCTTTGTTGACCTTCTAACCTCTCGACCATTCTTTTCTTCTTTTCTTCCTGTCACTTTGGTACTGAAAATTTGTATCTTTTTTTATTCTTGCAACATTCGTTGTTTTTGCTCGTATTTTTGCCGTCCTTCTTTCTTTCTCTGTTATGTCTTTGTCTTGTAACATTTTTACCCTTCTCTCCCCTCATCAAACCCAACCCCCTCCCCAACACTTAAATGGTTCCCGCGCGCGTTGACATTCCTTTCTTGACGGTTTTGAATTACGTCATTGCAAGCATTTCCGCAAGGAAAGGGTAGGTCTCCCGTTATTGGGGGCAAGACGCTGAGGCTGGCGAATTCCAGAGACAAGTTTTCAAAATTAGGGACAGCCACAACGCCTGGCTGCAGCCAGTGCCAGGACTGGGCGCGCCGCAAACCACGGGAAAAGATGTCGTATGGAGGGATGATGGGAGAGGGAGAGGGGGGAGGGCATGGGAGTGGGTGACATTTTTTTTGGGGTGGGGGATGGTGGTGAGAAGGGAAGAGAGGCACGCGGCAAGGTTGGCAGAAATGCTGACAGAAGTGTGTCACAGACTTACAGGCAGGACTGGAACAGGAGACTGGCAGCTTAGAGAGCTGCTTGAAGATTTAAAGCAACGACCACGACTCGAAAAAAAAAAAGATGTTGGGGAAATAAGCGTAGGTTGCAAATACGAGAAAAATACATAAAAATTGTTTTATACCCTTTTTCCTCCTTCTGACTCACTCATTTGGAAAAGAAAAACAAAATCAGATCAACGACGACAACAAGAAACCACAAACCGCTATCATACTGTTGGTGACTTCAAACAACTGTTGTAAAGCCATCTGAGAAACGACTATTGTACAACTCTCAGACAAGCGACTATTGTACATTCATCCGACTTACAACTATTTTACAGTCATCCAACAAACGACTATTGTACAACCATCTGACAAGCGACTATTATAGAGACGCCTAACAAAAAACAATATGTGATATGACAAAAGACTTTTGTACCCTCATCCAGAAATAAAGAAATCGTAAACTCTGAGCTTTAAGCTCCTAGTCTTCTGTAACACATTGCCATATGTTGATGACCACGATGATAATAAAACAGACACGACGGGGATGCCATGGGATGGAGCCACAAGAGCTCGTTTGTGCACGTGTGCGCTCGTGTGAACGTCCTGTGAGAGTCAATAGAAATATATTAAGCGAACTAGAGATATGGTTTATAGACGAACAGTTGTACGTGTTTCTGTGTATGTGCAGATGTAAGCAAATGAAGAGAACTGCTGATCAACAAACCTTATCTCCCATCTCCCTTCCCATTGCTGCAGCTTAATGTTATTCTTGTAAATTATTCTCCAATCTTTATCATATCCATTGCTTTATCTAATTTATTAGAGTAGTTCCTGTTTAATGGCGCCTATGCCATTTCTTTATTGAAACTCAAAAGAGAATGCTACTTTAGCTTCGTCCGCAGAGCGGCCTCTCCTCGCACACAACATTAGTTAAAGGGAGGTAACAATCTCTTGATACCTCCAAACACCTTTGTTAATGCCCTTAATTCATACTCGCTTATAAAGAGCTTTTCCAACATAATTTGTCCAGAGCACTTTCCAGCTAAGACAACTACAAACAGGCCAATCCTAAATAAACAGGCACGCATGCAGTCATACAACAGGCACACCCACAGAGAAATTAGACAAACACATTATGCCACCGCAAAGTGCATCTGGACATAAAACGGTGAAGTGACAGATATTTTTTTTGTTTTTTGTTTTTTTGTTTTTTTTTGGGGGGGGGGGAGGGGTAGGTTATGTCTTACGTTTGGACTTAAAATGTAGTCAAGTGAATCAGCTGACGGCTATACCTTGTTCAAAGTTGATAAGAAAAGTACCTCATCCATAGGTCTTTGTCTTAGTGTAACTCGAAGCTGGTGTCAGAGGATGAACGAAGCAGTCGTGGGGAGTTCTCGATGGGAGTAATTTCGGAGATCTCCGAGGTATCGAGGACCGGTACCAGAAATAGTGTAATAAGTGATGATGATGATGATGATGATGATGTAGTTTTATAGCGCGCCAGTATCCGCATCACAAAGATGCGCTCAATGCGCGGTGATCCCAGCAGCCACCAAACTGCAGGTCAAATGAAAACTTCAAAAAAGTTTAAACAAGTGAGTCTTCAGATTTTTCTTGAAAGATCCAATACTATCAGACTCCTTGGTCGAGAGGGGAAGCGAGTTCCACAAAAGCGGGGCTACATTGGAGAAGGATCTGAAACCCGCAGTCTTCTTATTAGCATTCCCTGACTGAACACTCGGTCGTTCAAGTCTGAAGTGTGCTGCTGAACGAAGGTTCCGCTGGGGTTGGTAACAGCGAATGAGTTCTTGCAGATAGGCAGGCGCAAGGTCGTGAAGACAGCCATAGGTTAAGGTTAACACTTTGTGCTCAATTCGCTTCTCCACAGGAAGCCAATGTAGGTCACGAAGTACAGGAGTAATATGGTCAGTTGTTTTCTTTCCTGCCACTATCCTCGCAGCCGTATTCTGCACTCGCTGTAGCCTCGACAACTCGCTCTTTGAAATCCCCCAGAGGCAGCTGTTGGCATAGTCTAATGTAGAACCGATGAGGGACACAGCAACTGCATTTGCAGTCTTCTTATTAAGACTGGGTCGGAGTCGTCCAAGAGTGCGGATATGGAAATAACATGCCTTGACTACAGAACTGACATGATCAGACATAGTTAGAAGATTGTCAACATAGAGTCCAAGGTTCCGTACGGAGCTGGAGAGAGGAATTCTAGCTTGACCCACTTGGATGGAGTCTAGAGAGACTTTACTAAGGCTAAGCTTGGAACCACATAGCATCGCCTCTGTCTTCTCATCATTAAGCTTGAGTTTATTCCTCAGCATCCATGACTTGACCTCTAAGCAACAATCTTCTACAGCACAAACTGCCTCACGCACCGACTCACTGTCAGTACTAAATGAAAAATAGAGTTCCGTGTCATCTGCAAGCATCTTACGGTTCACATTATGCTTCTCAATGAGAGGACCAAGCTGAGATGTGTAAATAGAAAATAGAACCGGGCCCAAAACAGAGCCCTGCGGGACACCGCACAGCAGTGGAACTGTCACTGAAGAAGCTTGATTGACCATCACCCTTTGTGTGCGGTCACTGAGGTATGAATGGAACCATTGCAAGGCGGAACCACCAATGCCCACCTCCATCTGGAGACGAGTCAGAAGAGTGGTGTGATCAATGACATCGAATGCCGCACTCAGATCAAGGAGGACCACAAGAGTCACTTTCCCTGCATCCGCACTGCACAGAAGATCGTTCATAAGACGCAGAAGGGCTGTCTCACAGCTGTGCTTGGGTCTATACGCCGACTGGAATTTATCAGTGTGGAAAGTTTATAGGCAATACAAGCGAGTGATGTGTGTACAAAAAGTCAAACTGATCAGGAGTGACACTCAAACTGAGGACAGCAGAAAAAAAAAGGCCGAATATAGTTTTTGTTGAAAGAGAACGAGGAAAATTATGACCCAAAAGATTCTTGGGAAAGTCAGTAAAAGATCAGTCTTGTCGTCAATCGGTTCCTAATAAAGCTTATGTTACACACGAAAGAATGAGTTTTTAAAGGGGAGAGGGGTGATGCAGTCACCACTGTTAATTTTTTAGTGCTCCGATCAATCAATCGATCTTTGGTGTCCCGGACGAGGATTTGAAGAAGGACGGTACATTGAAAGCTTAATTGTTCAAGGTTAATGGCATTGTTAGAAGACAGAATTAACTTGATTACTACACTCGGATTAAAGAAAGAAAATATGCACGAGCAGCTAGTTAAAGTTTCTTAAGTCTTTCCACACCTTCGATCCTCGGTCTAGCCCGATATATATATATGATCAATGGTCGACCTCTGCAAAAAAACAAACTAACAAAAACCAAATGTACCTAGTTTATCGTTGTTTTTATTTATTTTTTATTTTTTACAAATACTAGACAATCTCTACAAATTAGATATGACTTCATGTATGTGTCCCTTTAATTCGATCTTATAATTAATTCTTCCACTCCCAATTACACTCTAGCTTCTGGCGTCTCTACCACTTGTAAGCAATCACAAAGCTGTGGCGGAAATACAAGCCCCATTCAAGATCTAGGATGAAAACACACATACAATGTCGACGCTCATATTTTCGTTGGTATATATTTATATGACGATCAACGCAAAATATTTATATAGGCCTGTTTCCTTTTGTTAAGGTATCTCTCCTTTAAGATCTAAATCGTTTAAGTTTTCTTATCCTTCCGACCTACTTCCTTGGGCCACCTATAATAATTTCTTAGCCGTCTCTTGTTTGTTGTTTAAGGTACATAGTACAAATCGAAAAGGCAAATTTCGAAGTCCAACCTCAAGATGATAATCCGCGTCAGTATATGCATGGAGGTTGAAAGGGTCGACACAGTACGAAGAAGCAACCAAAAAACTTATTATAATTGCAAGTTGGATAGTTAATTATGCATAATGGAATAGATAAATAAAGTTTACTTAAAAATTCATTATCTATTGATCATTTAAGAAAATTAATATGAATATATTTTATTTACATAAATTTCCCCTTTTATGTACCTCGAGAGGATCACCCGATCGTGCCCTCAGCGTCACCTCACGGGACATAACTCTCATCGGAATTTCCGATAACATGGCAGACAACATGAGCGAGAGAAGACAAGAACCGTGTAGTGGCGATATTCTTTGCAAATCCTTTTGCAGATGTAATATGCAGCCTACTTTATCTGCACAGAATTGCGCAGAATCAAATGGAAACAAGATTTTGCTTGATCCAGAACCACCCACTATTCCTAAAAGAAGGTTTGTTTCCGTAGCGTCGAAATTGGTCTTGTGAAATGTATTATACACAATGTCGAACATTTAACGTTTCATGTTTGCTGTCTCAGATGCTATATTCGACGTGCGTGAATAAATATGCGAATAGCGTATAGTGTATTAATACATAAATATTATATGCAATTGTTGCCGGGTCACCTACAGCATGCCACACCCTCGCGCATAACGATACAAAGAGAACGTAGCCGTCGATTTTTTTGGTATCTTTATTAAGGTGACAGCTTGCTGGCTGTCTGCAATAACTGTTACTACCACTGCATAACAGGGGACACAAATGCAAAGGACTCAGCCGGGCTGCTGGCTGAGACGGTGATCCGTCTACGGTGCTATAACGTATCTCTCTGACTTCAGTGTCGCCTCACATCTCCCTCCCCCCTTTAAGCGGCTACAGGTCGATTCGACCACAACTTTCAGTCGATTCGACCCTCGAATACAGAGGTTATTATTCGTTCGTCTGCTCGTTGTATGTATACATAAAGAAGTCACATTTTTCTTTACAAATTAGTCATATGATATGCATAGCTAGGTAAGCCATTGTTATTAAATAAAAAGCAGATACTGTGGCGCATTAATATCTATGTATGAGTTTGGGGAAAAAAGTCTTTGCTTAGTTTAATTTACACAATAGCAAAGCAATCGGCATGGAATAGCAACACAGCTTGTGGCCACACTTTTTTTAACTAAAAGTGTAAAGCATTAAAAATGTAAAGATGTTAAGAGTATGCAGAAAACTGATTTATATTTACTTGGATGCAGTTTCTTTCTCTTTCCCTCTTAGACACACACTCACACACAAAAGCAAGATTGATATTCATCAGCCAAAGACAAGTAAAGAGAATACATCAAAATTTGCACTTATTTCACTGCCAAATGCTTGCATAGATGATGATTTAGTCAAATCGAACTATAGGCAATGGTCAAATCAACTTAGAGTTGTAGTCAAATCAACTGTAGGCTGTGGCCGTGGTCAAATCTACTAGGCTGTGATCGAATTGGCAAACAGTTGAATTGACTGGCACCTCCCACCCCCTCTTTTATAGTTAATGGGATGGTTAATGTGTGAAGGGTGCCTGGCCTGTCATCAATTGTGCTGCTGGGGTCCAACAAGCGTTAAGTTGAATACAGTCCCTCCTTCCCCTTGTGGACAACACAAACTTGCATACAAATTAGCACTGCTGAAAGGCGCAGCCCTCCAACTGGTCTTCAGCTGTCCTCTAAACCATCTTCTACCACACAGTATTGATAAATGCATTTATAATTTTTATTTAACTGCAGGCAAGAGCTTGCTGAAATGGAATGGGTGGGGCTACAAAGACTCCAAGTTTTCCATCAACAAGGATCAGCATGTCGAGTTCACCGGAGAGAGGTGACCTTTTATAGATGGTTGAACTCAGTGTGCATATGAAATTGACAATGCAGTGTATGATAATCATTATATGCTTCAGATATAAAAAAAATTGTTTTGGTCATCATTGTTTTTCAGTTTTTTAGCTCTAACGCATCACTTCTCAACAACCATAAGGTCACAGGACTACCTTTTTACCATGGTTAGTGTGGTGTAAAAATCAGATTTTCCTATAGAAATGCATGTAAATCATATTGGAAAGCTTCAAATTATGTAAAGACAGTTTTCTAAGGTACTCTTAAAAAGTAACAGATTAGGTTTCAGAGAGTGGGATTTCTAAAAGCAGAAACAAAAACTTGTAGAAGAAATATGCAAATGAGATAATCTTAATATTACTTATGTTAATATGTTTTGTTTGGCAGGTATCGACTTAGTGGTAGCACCATGCCACTGCTTCGTGAGTGGATGAAAAAAACTGTTGGCATCAGTCTTGAACACAAGTCTCCCTCGCAGGTGAGGCAACTTGTATTTACAACAAATGGCATTTTCAGCATAGTTCTTTTTATCATCTTGTTGCTCTTGTCCTTTATTTCATTCCTCGAATCATATAATTTTTGTTCCCCTAATTCAGCTTTGCTTTTTAGCATTGGTTGCCTACTTCATTTTGGTTGCTTACTTCTTTGTGATAGACTACTTGCCATGTAGGCTTAGAAGCACTTCTAAAACCTTGTATATTTGCTTATTCTCAGCCAGAAATACCAGCTACCAGCATTCCACTTCCTGTGAAAAATGAAGAATTTTTGGCTGATCTTCGTAAAACTGGCATCTCCATCTTCTGATGACTGCCAGGATCGATTGTTTAGGGCACATGGTAAGGCTAACAAAAAAATGAATTGTATGATTCGCTGATAACATAAAAAGGATTTCTTTTAAAATCCAAGAATTAGAAAAAGAGCCAAAACAAAAAAGTCAAAAATAAATAGGCTCCCTTCCTGTTATATTTTCACTTTGTTTATATTGAAATTGAACCAAAGTAATGAAGAATTGAAGAATTCAAATTACTTAAACTCCAGTGATAGCCTGTACATGTTTATTTTACAGGTCATACTCTTCATGAGATTTTCACTCTGAGAGAAGGAATGTTTGAGCGCATACCTGACATAGTGATTTGGCCTGGTGAGTTGGTTTCAGCAAAATCACTAAAGTTATAACTTTTTATCTATAAATATTTTTTGGATACAGTTTGCAAATCTTATGCTAATTTTATTCATTTACCTAATATTATCTTGAAAATAATTTAGGTAGAGTTGTACTCAAGACCTTAATCTTGTTTTAGAAAATCATGATGATGTGGTCAAGGCTGTGGAATTGGCTGTTAAGTACAATGTTGTTATCATCCCTTTTGGAGGTCAGTATCTATGAAGTTTATTCTCAATATTTTATGATATTTTTCTATTGTTTTACAGTGTTTTCACAGTCTCCTTTAAGAAATGAAATGTTAAAATCCTGTGTAGATTTCATGAAACTGAATGTTAAGTTGGTTTCTTTGTGCTTATCTAAACCATGATAGAAAATAAATTAATTTTATTAGCTTCAAGTCAATAATCATTACATAAGTTAAAAACTATTTTTCTTTCAGTTGCAAAGTTCAGTATGAACTAGTGTCCCATTTCTATCGCTTTCTGTTTCTATTAGCAACGTTTTACTTTGATAGGCAACTAAGCACTGAAAGCAGTGATTGTTACACCCATCCTAAAAGAAAAGAAAAAAATTCAAAATATCTGGTAGATAACCTGTGTGTCCTGATTTAGATTACAGTTGTGAGAACAAAACAATTTACATAGATTTTATGTCACAGGGGGAACAACTGTTACCAGCTCTCTAGAATGCCCAGCATTTGAAAAGAGAATGATTGTATCATTAGATACATCTCAAATGGTAATAACAGCTTGATGAGTTGCACATTCAAACGTGTGTCTGCAGTAAAAGCTTTCATTGCTTTTCTTCTTCATTTTTTTTTTAAATTACAAACTTTACATCATAGGTTTATGATTATTTTATAGGTACAAGAAAACTAATCATAAAATAGTGCTGAGAAAGCTAATCTGTTAAAAGCAAGGGTACATATATGACATCTTTTTTTATTAAGAAATCTATGTGCAGTTTTTCAGTTTAAAGCATCTAGCATTATTATTATTGCAGGAATCTCTCATGTGTCTTACAGGTTTGTTCTTTTTATGCAGAAGTGTTTAGAGCATAAAGTATTGTAATTATGACAATTTTTTTTTTGTACTTAGAATCACATCCTGTGGGTGGATGAGAAAAACCTTACTGTCCGTGCTGAATGTGGTATCATTGGGCAGGATCTTGAGCGCAGGGTAATTAACTCTTGCTTCAGTGTTGCTGAAAAATTTCAGTTTCAGTTATTGGAATACCACTATAAATTCTGGATTCAATCCATTGTTTAAAGTGTTTTTGTTTTATTGTTGCATTCATTATTTGACTAGATACTGCAAAGTATGTTCCATTTTAAGCACTAACGAAGTTTGTACTGAGCTGGCTGAATATTTGACAAAATACCCTCTTTCCTCCCACCATACCCTACTCCCAGGAGAGTGAACACTATAATTGCTGGTATTTCATCTCTTCCTGGCTTCAATATCTGTGCAGTCTTTTGCCACATCTTTGACATGCTGTAACACTTGTCCAGAGTGTGCCGAACTCTTTTTCATGTAGTGATTGTCTATGCGACTTTCACGGCCTTTAATAAAGAATTTTTCAGTTTGCTAATGCTGTCACATTTCTGCAGCTTGAGGAGCGGGGTTACTGCACTGGACATGAACCAGACTCCATGGAGTTCAGCTCTCTTGGTGGTTGGGTGGCAACACGAGCCTCAGGAATGAAGAAGAACATTTATGGCAATATTGAGGATTTGGTGAGAATGTTTCGAGAAATGTAATAGCACATCATATCCTTTGAGAAATACGAAAAAAAGCAGGTTCATGCTTCTTCCTAAACCATATGGAAAGTATTTAAAATAAAAAATTATTAAGAAAATTCTTTTGAAAAAAATGGAAAAATGAAAAATCATATAGCAAATAAGAAACCTTAAAGGCTTCTGTATTTTGGAAAGCGATATAAGGGGGCAGTTAGGCAAACAGTGGTTATCTTACTGAATTAATAATACTGTGTAACAACATTTGCTGTAACAACAAATGTGTACTTTAAAAAATGTAAAACAATTTAAAGAAGAGGTGTATGAACAACAATGATTCTTTGGGGAATAAAATAAATATGTGCTTCATATATAGTTTAGCATAATTTTCTTCAATGTGCTTGCAGCTTGTGCATGTAAGATTTGTGACACCTCGGGGTGTCATGGAAAAAAGTTGCCAGGTTCCTCGAATGTCCTCAGGTCCAGACATACACCACATCATCTTGGGGTCAGAGGGTAAAGACATTTTTAAGTGATACCAAACAAAAAATTTTTTAATGATTTTCTTCCTTTCTGTTATATTAATTTCCTGCTGATTTAGCGTGAATTTATGTGCTTCTGTCTTGTTAATATGAACACAGTACTCACTCTTCAGATTTCAACTGGCTGTTTCTCAGGTTGCATTGTTCTTTTACCTTTACTATTGTTCCAGTCAGATTTTTAGCATGCATTCAGTGTTTTTTAACTCTAAGATTATTTGCAGTACCGGTCCATCTTTAACCTTGCAAGAAACGATACAACTACAGGTCTTGTGGCATTTTTCACTTTTCCTAACACTATAGATATATCTGTGCAAGTTCAAAACATTTGCCACATCCATTTTTTGCAGGGACAATGGGTGTGGTTACTGAAGTGACACTCAAAATTCGGCCTTTGCCTCCTTGTAAAAAGTATGGCTCAATTGTTTTCCCCTCATTTGAGAATGGTGTCAGCTGCTTGAGAGAGGTGGCAGCTCAGGTAAATCTTTTCTTTGTTTATTTTCTTTGCTACATTTGGTCTGATGTTTTCTTTTTTAATTCTTTTGAGTTGTGTGCTTGACTATTGGTGTATGATCAGCCACATGAGACACCAGATTTTTGTAAATGTGTTTGTCTTATTGTGATTCTACTAAATAGTTTGTTGGTGTGTAGAGATATATATAAATTGGAAATAAAATAAATTATGCACACCATGTGAAATTATAAATTAACATATTCTAGTTACATTTCTCAGAGATGTGCACCAGCTTCAATACGTTTGATGGACAATGAACAATTCCAATTTGGTAAGTTGTTTCTTCTGTCTTGTTGTGAAATATCTTGGGGTATATTAGACAAAATTTTGGTAAATTTATGCAATGCTATGCATCATTCACTCAAACTTATGATGCACAAAAGATCTGTAAACTTTTTGAGAACTGAAATCCTTCTTTATCACCCAAAGTAAGCATATACATTGTTTTTCCACAACCGGTTGGCAGGTGATATAACCTTACCTGATCAAACCACCTTTTTGCTGAGACACCTAATTATCGATGTTTTTAACGTTCATTTAAAGTGCACTTCTTAAAACTTATTTGTGGAATAACTGCACTAAATCATCTTATATATAATGTAACCTAATTAATCTATGCATATTTTGTTACAGTATCTGGAAAGCTGTAGTACTGTTTTTGCTATGATCATAACAAAATTGGGAAATAAGAGGCATTTTTTTTTTTAAGTACAGGTGCTGCCTTGAAACCAGAATCCAAGTCTATGCTGACTAACTTTATGGATGGACTTAAGAAATTTTACATCACCAAGCTAAAGGGTTTTGATCCAAATAAACTGGCTGTGGCAACATTATTGTTTGAAGGCACAAAGGAGGTTAGCATGCATGCTTTAAAATTGACGTGTGCTTTTTGTAACATTCTTTTTATTAGTTTCTCTAAACTTAAACTTTGTCCTAAATAGTGATTTTTGGAGGTCTTGGACAAAGGATAATGGCTTGCTTAGACCCATGACTGTCAGAACCTTATTTGCCCAGCAATACTGCTGGTACTTGATTTATTAGTGAAGGTAAAAAGTTTATGGAAGCAGGTGCATGTTATTACTATATCATTTGAAAGTTAGTGCAGATGTGTGTGAGCAATAGAAGGTCCCTGATATAATACACCTTTGGAATTTGTTTTAGGAAGTGGCTGCCCTGGAGAAGCGTGTATATGAAATAGCAGCAAAGTTCGGGTAAGTGAATCAGAATGCTGTTGTTGGTGACGTTTAATTTGACAAGATGCTGGCCTATTGAAAACGTACAATTTAAATTATGGAACTCTCCTTTCAGCTGGAGCTTGTGTAGTTGTCACTGGAATCAAAGACAGTCAGAATTTTTACCTTTACACATGTATGTAATGATCAAGTTTATGTTTTAAACAAATTCAGTCACCATTTCGATCTCAGTCAGTTAGTGGTTTAACAGCGCTTCTATTTTTGTTTATAAGTTAGAAAATTGTCTCCATTTTCCATCCACCCTAGTCAAGCTTCATTATAGTATATGCTGTTAAGAGTGCTAGTACTTTTTCATTTTATTACCATGTATGACAAACTTTCAAAACATTCTAAACATGAGTAAAGTGAGCTTGATCTAATGGTGTGAAGGAGCTTTAACTGTATGTTTCAGTGGATTGCCTGGTGGAGCAGACAATGGTGAACGTGGCTACATGCTTACATTTGTCATAGCCTACCTTAGGGTATGTACATAATGAACAGGACTCAAATGTGTTTCTACTAAATTTATAATGAGATGCAGATTTTATGGCTGGAGAAGCTGTAAATTAATGCCATTGAAAAAAAGTTATTACTATGAAAAAAACTGTTTTAATTTTTAAAATGTAAGGCATGTGTATAAAATAATATGTGATTGTTGGTAATGTAAAATTCCTAAAAGTTACAAAAATGTGAATCCCTTTCAGTATATTTTGAATTTAAATTTTGTTTTTACTTTGTGTCAGGATCTTGGTTTTGAATACTACATTGTTGCTGAGTCATTTGAGACTTCTGTTCCGTGGGATAGGTAATTGTTTGAAAGTCTTTTCAATGTTTCTAAAACTGTTTCTTTACTGATAAGTTTTATAATCAGTTGAAGATAAAATACTTTGTACAAACTTTGTCCTTAGGTAAGTATGAGATTGAGAGTATTTTGCAAGTAAGGCAAATAAACTGTGCTTTATGGTGCCTTTTCTGCAAAGTAACTTTTTAATAATTAAGTATGGAAATACTCTCACATGAGGAAAACATGGCTGCCATTTATGGCATTTCTGATGCCATATTTGGATTTCTTATTGATGACAGAAAAAAACAAAACAAATAGGGACCCTTACAAAATTGGTAATTTTCACTCAGTATTTTTCTTTAGGTGTAGAAATATAATTTTTTTTTTTTTTTTTTTTTTTTGTTTTTTTTGTGTGCAATGCACAGAAAGCCATTTTCATAGTATATTTAAAGTCTACATTAGCAAAATTCTGCTATAACTTTGTCTGATGGGTTATCAGTAGTTGGAAGGTATCATCTGCACTATTTATTATACAAAGTAACATCAAAATTAATCAGTACTTGTTTATAGTTTATATCTTCAGATATCCAATTAAACGTTGGAAAAGATAGTAATATGTTTAATACATAAACAGTACCATTATGTCAAGGTGATCCAAAGAAAACAACAATAATGTTGTTGATTCAGTTGCTAAAATTCTTAAACCAGTACAATGTTAAAGAAGATGCAATAAATCATAGACAGTACAGTGTTCCCTCGTTTATCGCGGGGGATAGGTGCTATGATCAGCCGCGATAAAAAAATTTCCGCGAAATAGGGACATACATGCAATAATAATATATACATGTAAAACAATATCATGTTAGTGTAAGGTAATATATTAATCATGTTATTAATACAGTACAATAATAAATTAGTGTAAAAAAAATTATAACTTTACTCAGAGAAACCCAAAAAACTGATGCGAACTGGCTGCGAGATGGGAGATAACAATCATGGCTCGTCGCTTACGCATAGCAATGGATTTCTCATACACAATTATTTCTTTCTATCTACAAAATAACCATGGTATTTTAATAGAAATACAAATATAGCTACATTTTTCATCTTTTTCCTGTTGAAATATCTATGGTATTTTGTAGAACGATAATTCCCAGCACGAAAATATCAATCGATACTTAAAAAAACAAACAAACCGCGAAGTAGTGAATCCGCGATAGATGAACCGCGAAGTAG
The DNA here is from genome assembly GCF_003073045.1 of Pomacea canaliculata. NCBI lineage: Eukaryota > Metazoa > Mollusca > Gastropoda > Architaenioglossa > Ampullariidae > Pomacea > Pomacea canaliculata. The sequence goes on along the minus strand of NC_037591.1, from coordinate 11,354,616 downwards.
CGAGGGAACACTGTACATCTATTTCAAATGGCATTACCAGGTCAGCAATAAAAAAAATAAGCAAACAATAAACAGCAATTCCTACAAAGGCACTTAATGATCACATCCAACGATGTTAGCCTCCTGAAAGCTGCCATTCTGATAGAATGGGTTAGGGTTATCTAGCATGATCTGCTTGGTTTTATAAAACTTGCATCTTGTGGCAGCATACCATAAACACATTGGAAGATGTATTAGACAGGAGTTAGATATGTGTTGTAGGACACTGCTTGTTCCTCAATTTCAGATGCCTAGACTTGTGTCAAAATGTGAAAGAACGTTTGCGGCGAGAATGCAAAGAACGCCGTATCCAGTTTCCTCCATATATCACCTGCAGGTGAGTTGTAAGGTGTAAGTATGCTTAATGAATCAATAATTTATTTGAGTGAATTGTTGTCTTTGTATTATTGATTAATGCTATGTAAAAATATTTAAATATTTAAGAGTTTATTTGAAGGTTTGCAGATTGGGGCAGATTCCAGCAAAAATTGTCACTATTGTCATTTTCACAGAGTCACACAGACCTATGATGCTGGTGCTTGTGTCTACTTCTATTTTGGTTTCAACTACAGGGGCATCTCTGATCCTGTTCATGTCTATGAAGAAATTGAGGTGAGTATGCTGTACTTGTCATATAAAACAGCCCTTACATTTAATCATAGCAAAACCACTCCATTATGCAAAGCTCATTGCTATTTGCATGACTTGACTGATGTCTGCCTCTGTGGACTTCTGTGAAAGGTTAATTGCTGGACATCCTTTTTGATCCCATTTGTTTTACAGGACCAAAGCGAATGATAATTGGAACTGTATTGACTTGATGATTGCATTGTCTTGAACGAGTTGCAATCTGTATGCCTTAGTAGACTCAAAAAGTGTTATATGTTAAGAACATAGTATGTGGTCATAATTTAAGAAGGGTTAACAGAATCCAGAGAAGTATTGCTTTAATCATGTGACCTTTATTTAAAAAGTATAATACTGCTGTTTTTCTGGTAGTGTAAAGAAACTTTCACAAGTTTAATAATAACAAGGCATTCTATCTCGCTTCTTTCAGTCCTGTGCAAGAGATGAAATATTAGCTAATGGAGGCAGCATATCCCACCATCATGGAGGTTAGTATTGTACTGTAGCACTGTACTTTTCATGGATGTCTGAAAGATTGTTCTTGCAAGGCAAAAAATGTTACTATTTTTCAGATGACACAAATTTCTGATTTATTCAGTTTAGTTTTTCTGAATAACTTTGCTTGAAATTAAATATAGTATTTTATAGAAATACATTTGCTTAGTATCAAAGAAAGCTTATGTTTAGGTTTGTTTTTAGGGACTCCATACTGAGTATGTGTTGAGAAGCAGTAAGCTGGAAAAAGGGAGAGAGTGGTTTGGAGAGAAGAAAGTCTTGTGTGGTTTAGGAAAAATGTATCATGAAAATATTTTAAGGCAGAAAATAAAACATAAAGACATCCAAATTTTCCCTTACTAGAAAAAAGCATTATTGACTTTGGTTATGTTTTGGTACCAGTTGGGAAGATTCGCAAACAGTGGCTGAAGAAGACTGTTGGAGAGCTAGGAGTCGGGACAATGAAAGCTTTGAAGGCTTACATCGATCCACAGAATATTTTTGCAAATAACAATCTCATGATGGGAAACCATTCTAAGCTGTGATTTATTTCTACAAAATTCTTTTGAACAAACTTTCCAATGAATATGCAGATTCTCCAATAAAATAGATTCGTTAGCAGGTGAGAAAACCAAAGATCTTATGGATATGAGGACATTTGCTAAAAGTGAAGTGAGGAACAGTTTCTCTTTTTTAAAGTCTCTGTTACAACTCACAGATCATAATTGTTTTTCAAACAGCATGTGATAATGAAAACATGAAACAATGAAACTTTGCTTTTTCAATTTTTGTGAGTAATCCGAGTAGCAAAGTGATTGCAATGATTTTGTAATTTTAAAGATAACCTAGTTTTATGTTGTGTTTATTATGGCTTTAATGAATAACTGTATGCTAGCAACTGCATCAAGGGAGGAAAGGATTGGAGAAGAGAGAGCATGTGTGCATCTTTATTTTGAAGATTTAAGAAAGCTGCTGTCAGGCTTTTATCTGTTGTTTTTGCACTATGTATTAGACCTCGAATATTACATATTGAAAACCTTTAAGTACTTTAAAAGCCTGTAAAAGCCACATAGAAGCTATATAGCCTTGGCTGCAACTGCAGTTGAGGAAAAAAATTTTTATTAGCCTTTATGTTTTAACTTACTGGCAATTTACAATTACTGCAATGTATGTAATTGCTCATGTTTTCTAAGGGAAAATCATTTCTAAACCACAAACACTGTTTTAAACATTTTAATACACATAGTACTATGTGATGCATGTTGTTAATCATCATGTCTTTATCTTGAGTGTTGGATTGAAGTCATGTGGAAGTCTAAATGGTAAAAGTCGTTAACTTACAATTGTCATTACTAACCATCTACGCTTTCTGCCCTACACGTACAGTTTTATGCCATATTTAAATGAGGATAGCAACGTCTCACATTCACTTTAGGTATCTCAACAAGAAGCAATGAAGATTAAATTAAATAAAATAAGATTGAAGTATTTCAAAGATCTTTGGTAACTTAAATCGAAAAATTGCAAAAAAAACCCCAACTTTTCAGGTAAAACAAATTGGATTTACTTAACTGTGCTTAGGATTGAATGTAGACTCTTTATTTGCCAGGATAAAAATATTTACTTTTGTAGTATTTTTATTACATATCAGTTCTCAGGCTTCCTAAATTCTTTTCATTAAGTTTGCTAGCTTATCACTTCATATCTTTCTGGTGCCTTATTTTGTCAGTCATTGATGACAGTATATTATGACAGGTCATAAAAATCATAGGTGACTTTGATGGTAGCCGTCACAAATTTGTGGTCTTATAATTTTGAACAATTTACCGCACCAATCCTTTTTCTGCATTCTCCAAAGATCCCATTTTTACCGTACATCTGCAAAGTAATTTTTAAAAATACAGTAAGGATGAATCATGTAAATTGCACTAGAACAAATTTTCTCGTTCAAGGTTAAACCAGAGATGGATGTCTTTATTGGGTCAGAGGTTGGTTTGTGGGGTTTTACGCCGTGCCAGGAACTAAGGCTATTCGGTCATGTTGTAGGGCTAGTAAGTCTTGCCCTATCCATCAAATTTTTACTGCTAGCATTTTTCTAGGAAAGATCTAGCCTGGAACACTTTAAAAAGCAGGACAAATGCTTTTAATTTCCATAATTTTTGTCTATGTAAAATTGCTCAATTAAAGGTCTTTTGTACTTCCATGCTGTTGTAAAAGTAAAAAAAATTAATCATTGGTACATGTATCTGCTTCACAGAGTATGCTTGTGTTAAATTGCTCATTTTTTTTCCAGTGTCATCAAGCTGCCCATCCTTTCTGATGCACCATTTGTAACGTTTTAAATGTCTTACTTTTGTCTTTGAAAAATTCGTGATAAAGTCAGATGGTTGAATTTCTTTAATGTGAATGTCTTTTCCAATATTAAACTTAAGGATGGTCAATATCTGATGCAAGCATCTTAGATAAATACAAAACAGAATAAATGTGCATGCATAAACACATTTAATGGCAATGAAACTATGGACTATTATAATAATCTTTGAAACGCATTTCAAAAAGACGTAGCCACTGTTTCACACTCCATTGAAAAGAAATTACATCTCAAGTAGCTTAAAAATAAGAGCAAAATGTGCCATGAAACTTAAGCCAATTACAGACTTAGCAGGGTTTAGTTGATACAGTTGTTTGATCAAATGCTTATGATAGCAATCTAAAGTCTCCGATTTTCAAATCTAAACAGTCAATTAGACCAGCTCTGATATTATATATGAAAAAAAAAGGGATGGCATGATTTGGTACTGACCACTTATAACCTGCTGAAACAAAATGCTGTCATAAACTTTGTCAGTGGCATCCAGTCTGGGGTAAAATGTGCTCCTAACTTTTGTCCCCATCTTCACTTATGCAACCCATGAATACCGACAAGCTATTTGCTCGATTCCTATGCTAGATGAGCTTTAATGGGTTCTTCCTAAGAAACAGATGCAAGATAATCTTTTATTTCAGATGGTTCTAAACGACGGAATCCAGTGCTGTTGCAGATACCAATCTCAATGTTGTCCTCTGTCATCTGTCCCTCAAAGCTCTCTTTTAAGGCCAGAATAGCCGTATGAACTGCATCCTCCAGCTCAAGGTTTTCACTGTATCTGTACAAGATGAGCAGACATATCTCTATATGGTCTATAAAAATAGCACTGTCAGCTATTGTATAATTTTCGCAAAATCTGAACTGAAATTAAAAATGTATAAAACTTCCCAGAATTATTTTTGTATTTAAATTATGCTTATGCTAACATTCGCCAGAAAAAAATTATATTAGAAATTTTTCTAGGAATAGATAACATATGCACCCATACATTCTTATCAACAAACCTTTTTTCCAAGAAAGTTTTCCCATTAACATGGTTTTTTCCCATGGCTGTTGCTTTCCAGGCAAAATAGGCTCCCTTTGATTAGAAAGAATCATAGATAAATGCTCTTTATTTAAAAAATAAAATTTTAACAATAACATGAGCTTCCATAAGATTAAGACTCATTCAAAAATTGTTATGCTGAAGCTGCTCATTATTAACTGTTTGGTCACTCCAGTAACTACCAAGTCCCATCCACCTCCCATTTCTGTCATATTGAACAAGTTTTACTCCATAATGATGTAAACACTAAAGGGCAAAATTCATGCATTTAACATAGGCAAATCACATTGGGATAAAGCTGTCTCTATAAAGGTAGGACCGAAAAGTTCATTTGAAGATTCAAATTTCCCTAATGGTGCCTATCTTTTTAAAAATGATGGCAACACATATGCATATAAAGACTGCTACCAATTTTCCACCATTTTGAGACAATTTATGATAAATTTTTGAAAATTTGTTGCATGTGCATATACCAAGGTATCAAGGATCAATGGTCTTGAAGACATAAAGGTGAAAAGAAGTCTCTCTACTCCCAACTGAGTATGTTCACAATTTTCTCCATAAGTTTTGCATTTTATCCTCTAAGAACGTTTAGGAGAAACAATGAAGAGTATCAATATCTATTACAGGCAGTCCTCGACTTACAATGTTGTTCCGTTCCTAAGTCGTGTCGTAAACCGATTTTCGCTGTATGTCGGAACACGTACATATTGTACGTAAATAACATACTGTAAGCAAGTATCCTATTCTAACACAGTTATTATAAAAAAGAAACCTCATATAAAATATGTTTAATTCTTCTGTCGCGCACACCAAACACGAAGTTCGCGTTACGACGTTTGCGACGCAAAACCACTTAAAAGAAATAAGGCTTTATACAGTAAATGGGAGATATGTCGTAACCACGAAACATAGTAACTCGGCTGACGTAACCTGATGACCGCCTGTATAAGGTCTCGGGTGGACCTGCTTTTTATAAAAGATATACTGTGATATCACACTTTCACACTCATAGCTTCAAAGAACTTAGCTAACTCTTTAAAACTTGCACTGATATCATTATTTCATAATACTCACAGATGGATCACACTGGTACAAGTAAGGTTTTTTCTCATCTTCATCCCACCCAGCAATCAGTAAAGATACACCAAATGGCCTCACACCTCTGCAAAAACAAATGTGTGTGTATATATATATGTCACATATTAATTTCTGGTTTTTCACACCTTTTAAAAATGTATAAATCTTGTTAAATGTGACCAATGTATTCCAAAAAAAAAAGTGTACAAATACAAAACACATTAATCAGCCTTTAATTTTGTGGTACTCTCAAAATAAGTCTGGTTTTCGCACTTTGACATGATTTACACATACCAGTGACAGAAATTCTACTCAAAACTGTACAGTGTTGTTCTACTACTTGACGTTCTAAACATTAAAAAATTAGTGTAAAATTTTTTTACCCAAAAGTGTGCCTGATAAAATACCTTAGACATGTAATATTTCTAAACAAAGCAAAAACCAAGGTCAAAACAAGATTTTAAAATTTAAACTTGCTGACAAACACCGCACCACCAGCTTCCTTACCCTGACTGGGTGTACTCCTGCATGACTGCTGCAACACGCTGTACAAGTTGAGCTGTGGGGATGTGCTCACGGTAAATCATGTAATACTGTTGGGCTAGTTTCCTTGCTTGTCTGCAAAGTACTCTACAAAACAGGCCAAAATTTAACAAATGCCTTCATTTCATTTTGCTGCAAAAACAAACACCAATTTATCCATTTTCAAAGGTTTTTTCCTCAAATATGTTCCCATTTTTGTGATATGGATTTTTGTAAAAGACTAAACATGCCATGCTAGTTGTGTTTTGGCAAGTGTCTGATACTTACCTATAGTCTGGACCCATTCCACTGTAGACGATGCCAATATTTTTGGTGATCGTCTCAACTTTGTGAATGCTGTGCTCATCATACAAGATTGACTTTTGTTTCTTTTCTGTTGCCAGGACAACTCCATTGGTGGCTAGGAAAAAAATAACAAAAACTACACATCTGTCATCAGACTGTATCAACTAATAGTTACTCTTTTTCTGCTGCTGCAAATACTCCTGTCCTGATCTTTGCTAAAAGGCAAATTATCAATCTTTCAAAAAGTGCTTTAATTCAAGGAGCCAATTTTAATGCATTCATAGCTGGTTTTTAATGTCAACAACCTGTTTAAGGTATAATAAATCTCTTCAAAACTGTTCTAATTCCATATTCAACTTAATTTAATTTTGAAATAAGTTTCACTTACCTTTTATTCCAACAGAGGGTGCCCCAGCACCAACAGCTGCTAAAGCATACTCAATCTGCACCAACTTGCCAGATGGGCTAAAGAATGGGGGAGAAAATGTTTTATTCTGTACAGCACTAATCTACTTTCTACTTTTCTCCAGGTCTCCCACTTTTGAATGAAATACGTTAAAAAACTCATTTACTGGCCAAAGTAACAAAATGGATTATACCTGATAGTAGTTAAATACTCATTCCTGATTAATCATACATTTCGATTCTCTCAAGAATTTCATTAACGCACACCTGTATAACAATACCACTGCTTGCCGAGATCTAATGATGCGATACTATTTGCTATCATTTAATACTACTTTTGGCATTCACTCTGCTCTTCGTTCGATTCCACAAAGAGGTACACCGCTCAAGTGAAATGGAATATGTAGAGTATTAGTCTTCACTTTGCTTTCAACAACTTTTTAGATTTACACACCACCTCTGGTGGAACTTAAATAATGAATACTGTTACTGTTAGTGACCAAGCAATATTCAAGAAGCACAGTCAGTAACATTATTTTTTTTTTAAAAAGAAGAAATTATGTATGTAATCCAACAGAGAAATAAAAGGCATTAGGTTTTATGTTGAAAGTACTGTATAATGCACGTGTCTGAAAGTTATTTACCTAAATGTTGTCAGCGAAAAGCTGTACCGCTCCGTCATGATGGCTTTCTACTGTTTCCGGCTGACAGCACGTGTCCCGTACGTTTATTGGCTAACTCTTTTTCGTTCGACCAATAGATAGCAGTTTATCAAAACTCAAAAGATGGCTGCGTCCATGAAGAAATGCTTGTTAACCCTGCGAAGTCAATGTCAGAAACTTCTTGTTGATTTACGAATTTGTACATCAATATTTCAGCAGCCATGTAAGTAACTAAACTTTAATATGTGAAAAACATAAGTGTAGTGTCGTTTACGTTTTAATGCATTTTCTCACCTACAGGTGTTATCTGATTTTTTTATATGTACATACACATGTCGACTGTTATTATCTATGTGTGTGTGTGGAGCGCTTTGAACACGTCTCGACTGTCAGAAAAGGCGCTGTAGAAATCAAAACTTATTATTAACACTATTTTATTCATTAACGTCAGATAATGGACTGGAGTTTGCTGCAGTGGCCGAATGTCCGATCTCATCCTCAAAACATCAGACGAGAGCATCGCAGAACATTCTGGACTCAATATTTAGCAATGTTTTATTGGCAGTTCAGCGCGATCGACGCTCTCTAGAGCGCCGATTGTCTCGGAAGATGGCTCTTCCTGGTCATTTTGAGCATGCCATACCAAAGACAAACATCATAGCTTGTCTGGAATGTGGCCATTGGCATGAGAAAGGAACACTGTGCGGTAAAGACATAAACATATTACATTTTTATTTCAAACCTGGAAAATGATTTGTTAATAATCAACTTTCAATTGTTGAATGCATTTAAAAATAAAAAATAAGGGGTTTCATCATAACACCAAAACACCCTTGATGTAGGGGCAGTAAACATTAATTGATTTATCATGCTATAACAATGCTGCATTATACCATTGGCTTATTCCTACTTAAAATGCTGCTTAATGTATAAATGCGTGTAAATAATCCAGCCAAATCTCAAGATTTTTTTCTTTTTTGGAAAAAAAATGCTTGTCACTGACAGTGCATTTTTTAATAACTCTTGTTCACCATCAAGTCCCAAGCTCCTCTAGAAAACAAAAAATTAATATTTTATGACAATTCTTTATCTGAGTTTGTGAGGATTTGTAACATATTTTCTTGTTGTTATTAGGAAACTGCTATAGCAAAGTGAGAGAAGAGACAAAGAGCATGAGAGAAGCACTTGGTGAAGACATGATGTATACTGCAGACCAGAAAGAAGTAGTTTTTGTTTATGAAGGTGAAACTGCTGAAAGTGCAAAGCATGGAGGCAAACATGTTGTTGAATTAAAGAGAAAGCGGCCTTCTTGGTTTCCAAACATTTTACTGACAAAGAAGGAAAGCTAGACATTGTTGAAATGTGAAGGATATTGTGTTAAAGGCAAATATAAGATAAACTGTGGTCATTGGCAGGAAAAGTGTATAGTTCATGAAAAATGAGATTTGACTGCTATGTATAGGACATTCTGAAATAAATTTCTTAAAATGAAAAACTCTTCAGCTTCTTCATTTTGATACCTTTCAAACTATAAGCATGTAATAGCATGTGCTATAATTTGTGTATAGCTTCTTTATCATCCTATGCTATACAGTTTTTTTAAAATTTCTGTTAGTGTGTTTACTTGTTGATGCACACTTCTGTGACTGCACATTTTATTTTAGAATGTGCATTCACTGTTTTATTTTTTTTCTGTAATATTACTTTAATTGGGGGATCTTTTATCTCTAAGAAAAATAATTTTAACTTATAAAGTGTGTATATCTTGTCGCTAAACTAAACTGTACTAAACTTAAAAGTACCAAAATTAAAATTAATCAAAATCAGCTGAAAATGCAAGCTGCTGCTGAAAGGTCCAAAGGTTAAAACACAAATTTTATGCTCCCTAAAAAAAACAACAACAGAGAAAGAAGAGAGCGCCCAAGACAAAAGCTGAACAGGACAGCCAACCCTCACTCTATTGGTGATAGGCACTAGCTGTTGAGCTGCCAGATTGCTCCTTTGCATAATCACATTCTTCCTCAACTCACCAACACGCGTCATAGGCCCTTCCAAAAAGGAATCTTCCCATCCAGGCTCTCGCTGTGGTTGCGTTGTATTTGTGGTTTCTGTAGCAGGGGTTGTTTTACTGAAAGGGGTTGCTAACCCCATGCCCAACCCTTCACCTTCATCCGGGCTTGGGACCGGCAGGTTACATGGGAGGTTTCCAGGAGGAGTTGTATACACATGCTTTCTTATGTGTATCATAAAAATCTACATAAGCGTAAATGGTGTGTGAGGAATTTTTTCTTTTTCAAGGTCTCTGGAAACCAAGTTAGCACCAACACAATTAATTATTTATCAGACTTGTAGTGTTTGAAAAACTCATAGACTGGAGAATATTTATGGCACCCGATGTACGCCTTCTCAACTGAGCGTTCAGTTTTTTTTTTGTTTTTTTTTTTTGGGGTGGGGGGGTTGTGGACCTTCATGCTGACAGTGAACAAAGTTCACATTTTTGCCTCTTATCATTTTTGGAATGGGCTTTTCTTTTTTTTAACTTTTAAGGACATCAGCATTGAGTAGTGACACTGGGAGGAACAATGTCTATCTTTGAGATATTGTTAGAGAAAGAGTATGTGTGTGTATCTTACATGCTGCTGGTGATGAGCTATGTATACCACAAAAAGAACTAATTAACATTTTCATTAAGTTTCTATAATCCCATTTATAACATTAGTTTAACAGGCATGAAAGCTGTCTGGGTTAGTGTCAGTGTAGAAGAACCAGTGTTCTCATCTCTTTTTCTTTCCTTTTTGTCTTTTTTTTTTTTTTTTTTTGCTAAATAATATTTTTGTCCCAAAGAATACTGTTGAGTTAGTATGTAGCTTGATACTTCCTGTCTTTAATTTGTGGACCTGTCATAGTACTTGGTCTTTTGCAACTACTACCGTCGACATGAGCAAAAAAAAAAAGCAAAAGCCAATAATAATGAGTAATAATGACAAAAAAAAAAATGAACTGTGTTATCTGTCTACGCAGGTCTTAAAGTTCCCATCTTACTATACACCTTTGCAAACTCTGGTAAAAGATAAGAAATCTGAAGACACGATCTGGTATCGCGAGCCTTCGTACATTATGACTGTCGGTTGTTCTGCTCATAAACCTTACTAATCCTAAAGACCCGAAGTCATATTGTCTGTGGATATTCAGCTATGAACATGAACACTTGCATGGCATCCCAGTCCATTTTGTGTTTGCTTGTCCTGGCACAGTGGACAGTAAGCTGCCACGGACAAACAAATTTCTTCGAGCTCGAGGATCTGAATGTCACAGAATGCGAAGATTTTCAAAATAAAATGATTATCGAACTTGAAGGACAGCTGAAGGACGTGGAGCTCTCGCTGGCGGAGGTGGAAAGAAACATTGTGCAGCTAACAGATGCGCAGACATGGGAAACAAACGTCAAAGACCTTTGTAAGAACACATTCTGATTTATTGTATCGTTTTATTATCTACTCATCTTATTGGGCTATGTATTCTTTAATACTTTTATCATTAGCTCTTAATGTGTAACAGTAGGTGAGGATGTATGAAACTGATAACTTCAGTTATGACGTAAAGCATATATATATACTAGGATTAAGTTGTTTCAAAAGGCTCTTTTCTATACAATAATCAATAATGTGAAGTGCATGTAAAGAGTATTTTCTTCCAAAGTTCTGTCATATTTGCGTATATGCACTAATACACCTTCCTAAAAGATCTTATAAGATATTATAATAGTATAATCCAAGAACAACTTGTACTATCGATTACCTCTACTTTCCCACATCCCTGTTTTATCGATTTTATCGCTGAATGAATCGTAGAGATGAGAATAGAAATTAGCACTACAGTCTAATACGTTAACCTGACATCTTGATGTTCGATTCCCCTCTTCCCTCACTCTTTTTTGAAGATCGCATCTTTTTCACTCTTAACAGTGGAGAATAACGAGGGGCTGCTCAAATCCTTATTTGATGAAGTCACTTCTAAGGATGCCGTGAAATCACGAAGGGCAGCATGTGTCCTTTATAGCGGTATGTTGTTACATCTCGAATGCTCCTGAGGTGTGGTGGTGGTAGACGACGATTATGATAATAGAAGAGAATTTAAGCAGCAAGAGAAGACCAAGACAATGAACTGGAAGAGGAACACATTTAGATATTTAGACATGCGTCTAAGCTGTTTCACATCAGAGTAGGAATGGAGTGCTCGGACGTAGTTAGCTTGATCATTTGAACGTCGGAAAAACTATCGTTAGCTGTACTCATAGCAACTATCTTTTTCAGAAAGGGTACGACTGGTGAACGGACATACCCCTGCCGAAGGCCGGGTCGAAGTGTGGATAGGATCCACTTGGTCCCCTCTGGCAGAAAATCTGTATCGCAAGAAGGAGGCGGATGTCGTGTGTACAGCGCTTGGATACAACGGGTAACACACATCAAGGTGGCATTACACCCGACTAAGCACACGATTATAAGGTCAACGGAAGAAGAAAAAATGGTACTAGTCATAATTACACACGCCCAGACAAAAACAAGCAACATCAGAAAAGAAAGAATAAATATAATTTCTTCTTTTCAGGCTGAATGCAGCCCCCACAAGCTATGTCATATTTGGCGAGAGCAGTGATACCACCAACGTGTTGTCTCCAATTAACTGCCAGCACTCCGCAGGGGCCATTTGCAATCCTCTTGGTATTTTATTATTAAACAGCTTTTTCGGTGTCAATGATGCCACTGCCACCTTTATTATTATTAGCACTAATATTGGCATCTGCAATAGTAGCTGTAATTCAGCAGAAGATAGTGTCCTTAAGGACTAATTAGTAAATGACGGACTAAAAATACTAATTAGTATTACTTTAATAATAAAATAAAGATGCTGATGATGAATATAGCGTCTTTTTCAGCTATCAAGGTGCGCTTTACAAACACGAAGCTTTTGATTTTTAGAAGCGAAGAAGTTAAAGTTATCACGAGGTGGTAAAGAAAATCCATGAATCAAGATGTAGAATAGGCACGCTTCTAATCAACAGTGCAGTCGACCACGTGTACACACACATTTCACAAATCTGAACATAAAGCAGAAAATGTAGCGACAAAGCACACAAGGCGCGTAGATGATAATATATCAAGAGTTCGTGGTCCGTAGATGGGAAACAAAAAGAAACAATTGGAGACAAATAATCTCGTGAAACGTAAACAACCTCAGACAAGACGATCGAGACAAACAATAGGGAGCAGAGACCGTTAAGAACTAAATCTTTTAGGTCAGCTGGGAACAATTACGGGTTTACTTGTGTCTTTTACAATATTCATCGTGGAACAGTGCCAGCAAACGTCGATATACGCAAATATAATCCGAACTTCAAATCTGATTAACCGTCCTTGGTCACGTGAGGTGCGTGGGCTTTTGCGCATAATTGTCACGTGATGTCTGCAGGCCCCAAAGAGGCAGATCTCACAGCAAACAGCAACAACAAAACTCTGGTCTCTGTTTTAGCTGAAGACATTCGTCTTGTTGGTGGTCAGAACCGGTTCGAGGGTCGCGTGGAAATAAGAGTTAACGGCCAATGGGGTGCTGTGTGCGACGATGCCTGGGAGACAAATGACGCTAAGGTCGTCTGCAATGCTCTGGGCATGGGACAGTGAGTCAAGATATTCCAACCTGCTGATGCACGCATGCACTCTATTAAATCTTTGAATATCAAATGCATGCCAAGTCTCATCATCTTAATAAGAGCATAATTAATAACTATACTTCTAGAGCAAGTCGCGTGTGTGCTTTCAAAACAAATGGCTGACTTGTTACAACTTTTAAGTGATGTGCACGCGCAATGCATTCAGTTTGTCTGTGTGTGCACGTGCGCTGGATGGTATATAAATGTGTGTGTTTGCGTGTATGCATCTGTGCTCGCTAACTGAACGCTTTTGGAAGAGGGTTGCTTACTGTTAACGACAGACCAGACGATTCTCACTCTAACGGCTGTCGTATGTAGGAGCGGTGCTGCGGCCGCGGGCAATAGCTTGTTCGGCAGAAGCGCGGATCCCGTCTTGCTGCGAGGCCTGCGATGTGGCGGCACCGAATCTCACCTGCTGTCCTGCCAGGCGGACCGGATTGTGGGTGCTGCCAGCGACTGCAGCGCCAGTTCCGAGGCCGGTGTCATTTGCGGGGACTTTCTTCCTTGTAGGTAGTAGTCTGGAGCTGTGGCAGCTGGAAAAATGAACAATGTTCTCCCTACGCGTGCTCTCTCTCCCCCCACTCTCTCTCCATATATAAATATATATATTGTGTGTGATAGGGAGAGGGAGGGGGAGAAAAGAAAGAAAAATGTGTGTATCCATGTTCTATGGTACTAGATAAATGTGATTTACCATTTACGTTTGTTTGATTTATTGATAGACTGATAGAAATATATATTTTAAGAAAATGTCTCGCAGACCCTGTTCGCTTGGTGGGAGGATCTAGTCAGCTAGAAGGTCGTGTGGAAATAAGAGCGTTCAATGAGTGGGGAACCGTCAACCGTAACGGCTTCGACAACGCAGACGCCAGTGTCATCTGTAGGATGCTGGGATATAGTCCGTAAGTGCCACCTTTAGAAAGCTGGAACAAAACCCTTACGTGCCATTGGTGATGTGCTGAAATATAACTGAATTGTCGGAGAGTCATTTGTAGTGTTCATAACATGTAAGTTACCATTCGCTCCCACAACTCAACAAGGGACACAAAGAGCAGAGGGAGTTTATCAAAGTACTATACAGTGAACAACACACCGGCACTGTGAGAAGTATCACTCACAGCACGTGGAATTAAGAAAGATTCAATTATGATTTTGTGTGTGTGTTGATGATTCAGGCAAGGAGCAACTGCTGTGCGAGACTTGAGGTTTGGTGCAGGGCACTGGGCGAGTATGGTTGGCCGACCTCCGGTGTACCGGCAATGAAGACCATGTTCTTCAGTGCTACTCCTCCGTGGCTCTCGGCAAGGGGACCGCCTACCAACACAGCGAGGACGCCGGAGTTACCTGCCAGTTGTGTAAGCACTATTTAGTACAGTACATGTTACAAACAACAGTATATAAGGCTTCTCTTGTCCAGGTCAGCTAGTGTTGGAGGACTGCTCAGATAATTGCCGTATTTTCGAGATTCTCGCGTTATTTTTCTTTAAGGTGTATACATCTGACACAGCAATACACAGCCAAATCTGGATCGCTGCAGGAAAGGCTTAGCAATTCCCAATCAGCATACTGACTGCTTCTGTATTTCAGTTTTCACAAACGAAAGTTGCCTATGCACGTCGAAGTGTGGTGTAGTCTGCACTCTAAAAAATAAAAAACAAATGTCGGAGAAGTCTGTTTTAAGATTTGACGAAATTTTTGTTCCAGAGGAGCGCTTGAGGGCAGAAGAACGCTTTACAACGGGCTACGAACACAAAACATCTTCAGAAAGTTTCCAGCTTCCCATTGAGAGAATGCTTTGCTCCAAGATGAAAATTTCATACACACCACGAGATTAATTAAAAAGACTGTACAGATAGATTTTACACTCGTTTTCTATTAAATTTTAGAGTGTGTGAGAGAGAGAAAGGCTTTTTGTTTGTAACGCGGGAACCTCCAACTCAAGCGGGTTGAAATCCAAGTTTCCGGCAATGCCTGGTCAAAACTATGCTGCTGACAGCGAACAAAATCGTTATGACGCTTGGTATAAATAGCGAATGGATGATGGGCCTGATTGGAGGCTTGCATCTCCACCATAGATGCTTCGAGTGCTTCGCCGTTAATAGAAAGAAAAGACGAGAAAGAAAAGCAAAGGGACAGGATAGACGAGATAAGACTGCATGAAAAAGAAGTAGGGGTGGGAAGAGGGATAAGAAGAACATTCACTCAACACGGTTTTCATTTTATTTAATACAAGAAGAAGGAGCACGTGTCTATAAAGATGCCACGAACTGAAAGAGTCTACCATAACTGAATCAGAGGGAAGCCCTGCGAACCACCCTACAGAAAAAAGTAGAAGGGGTGGATGAAATCACCTTAGAGGTAAACCTATCCTGCGGGGAAACGAGCATCACGTATCTGACCAAAATCGTCAGAAAGTCCTTGAAAAAAAAAAACAAACAAATGATTGGCAGCTTGCAGTAGTGAGACCCATTTGGAGAAAAAGAAAGGCAGCAAGAATGATGTAGTACAAATAGAGGAATTTCACTCCAGAAAATGTGCGCCAAGATCCTGGCTGCTCCTCTGCAGCTTACTGATGACAAAGTGGAGGTATACTTTCTGTCGAAGAGAAAATGGTGTCTCTTGACCGAATGGCGGGTAAAATTGCAAATCTCTTATTTCAAATAACTGGTATAATTTTATGTATAATTCTTTTGTAGGAAAAGAAGAATGCTATCATACTCCATCATGTGCTCCGTGTTTCAGCTTTTTTTTTTTGCAAACCATGTCAAAAACCTAGATAATAAATGTTTCAGTATGTTTTCTTAGATAAAAAAGTTATTTTTAGTTGGACTAATAGTTGGAAAAGTGCAGATCCTTTTCAACTGTAAAGATGATTTCAGACAATGTACCGGTCGACGGCTGCTGTCGAGTAAAAGTCACTTTAATTGTTCGTGTACTGATTGCGAGTCCCTCTGATAGAGATAATGATAATGTTTTACTCCCACCTTTCCAGTGCCAGTGTGCGAAAATTAAGGAAAGAAACTTACTAATAAGACCAAAAGGTCAACAGAATAACCCAGTTTTAGCTAAGGAGATTCTTTATAAGTTCATTATTTGTTGAGAGACAGATCTGAATGTGTAGTATTGTTTTGCTTAGGCGAGTTAACTCCAAATTTGAAGCAGTACTCATAATCCTAGCCTATTACAAATTATATCAAATTTTAATAGCGCTTATAAAGACTCTTCTTGGTACAATGCCTGAACAAATGTAGCTCCCCACCCCCACAAAGCTCAGAATGGTAATGCATGTGAGAACTATTATCGTTTTCAAGAGGGGCTGAAAATGGCAACGGTACATAATGAGTTACAAAGCAAGCAAACACACACACACACACATACACACAGACACAGAAAAACTATCCACACACACACACACACACACACACACACACACACACACACACACACACACACACACACACACACACACACACACACACACACACTGTCAATCTCTTACAGACATACGCATACAATGTACGTATTCTTCAAACCTCTTTCTTATCTATTTTTCATCCCCTTAGCCCCTTTTGTTACGAGCGAATATCAGTGACAGCTGGCTGAAGCACTTTTTTGTAGACACGTGGTCAGTTCTCCTATCACTTGCGCTGTTCGACATTCAGCCCTTGCCACCCATCCAGGGTACATACGGTTTGTTAATCTCCTTTCAAGCAAACACACAATGAGGACTTCTTTCATTTTTCTTGCATGCATCGCCACTATTACCGTGGTGCACGTCGCTGGTGGGTCTGTTGAAGGAGGCCAAGGCTCTTGCAGTCCCGAGAAGGTCCACAAACTCCGCGAACTGCAGACCACCCTCTCCCAGAAACTCGCTTCACTTCGCACTGCCTGAAGAAGTTGGAAGACCTTCGCCGGAACAAGGGCTGGCAGAATCAAGTGACAAGCATTCGTAAGAAACTTTTCGCCTGCTGCTATTTTAACCTTCTAATATATTACAAATACATCTATGTTATTAGCACGTGATATCCTAGTTAGCATTAACCAAAATGCAATACAAAGCAAATACAAAAACGAAGATAAAGATAATGCTCCTATAAGTCATTAATACAAGTAAGTAAATGAAATTTGGGGTAAACAATGTGTATGCACTGTGTGTGCAGTACAGAGAAGTCAAAGTCTGCTCCACAACATCAGCGCCCATACATCTCAAGATACTGAGCGGACTCCACGCCAAGAACCCTGTACAGAAGAACGTATGTTGACATTTTGTTTTCTAACTCTCGTGTCTCTCCGGCTTCTCTTTCTTTTCTTCTGTTTCCTTCTCCACCTTTCATGCCTTACAGCAAATTTATTACAGCAGTCCTCTTGAACTTTAATGACACGTTTGCAAATACTCGTTTAATAGTTCCAGAGATAAATTCTATAAATTAATCTTCAAAATAAGTGACGAGGTTTGAAAGGACTAGTAGGACGCCAGTGTAAACGATTGGGTCCGTTCTTAGTGGAAGATACTATTACCACATAAATGGGTAAATCTCGAGATACACGCGTATCAAAATTTACCACGTGCAGAAAGAGATCAAAATAGTGACAAGGTTTGTACATATATACACCTAATTAACATATGGTCCCGGTTCTCCTTCCCAATGTAAATATGTCCTTGTAAAATCCTGACATCTGCGTTCTTGACCTTCTGTGACATAGACGCCGCGTGTGTATATATACTGGTAATGATAGTGTCTAGTGTCTATAATATTTTTTTTTTTTTTTTTTTTGCTCTGAGGTTTACGAAATCATTGAAAAAATGAACTCCACTCCAAAATCTATTAAACGATTTAAATTGTGACCGCAGAACGCATCCGCTTAACGGGAGGAAGGACTGAACACGAAGGGCGGTTGGAGCTGCTGACCAACGGTCAGTGGCGCAGCGTGTGTGAAGATGGCTGGACCCACCAGGACGCTAAACTGGTCTGCACCATCCTCGGCAACCCAGGGTAGGATAACATTTTCTAATTATTTTTTATCTCGTGTTTCAAGTTTGTTGCATCAAACTGTCATCTGTTCTATAAATAAAAACCAGACTCTCCAATTCTCTTCGAGCTGATTTTTATATTTGACACAAATTGAACTTCTGATTTACTTGGACAACGTGGCTTTAAATTTGTGATTAGTGACCTTACATTATGTTTCATACCTAGCCAACGTTTCTACCAATATATCAAAATTGACTAAATTCTCTACAATCTCTGTCTGACTTCAGTGATGCCGTGGCAGCAGTCGGGCGTGACGTGTTTGGTGTCGGCACAGACAGTGACGCATGCGCAGCCAACCCCGCTGGCCTCATCTGCAGCGGCTTTGAGTCGTGTAGGCGTTGTTGTTGTTTGATGAACATGCAATGTAGGAAGCTCTGTCCGTCGGGATCTCGTAGCTAAATTCTCCTTACATTTAGGTGACTTTTGTACTTACATTTCTGTGAAACATAAACATACTATATAAGAAAGCAAGGCACACACACACAAACGCGTAACATAAAGCTTTTTTTTAAAAAGGCAATACTCCACGCAAGATCTTTCTAGAAACGTGAATACTAACCTTCAGCTAACTTTTCCACAAAGCTTATCTGTTGAAAAGTTTATTTTTCGATATTGTGATTCGTTTGCAGGGGAGGTAACCAGAACGAGCTTCATGGCAGTACGCGTAATCATTGTGTCCTGGCCATGTCATGACTTTTTCTTTCTTAGAAATATTTATGATTGACCTCTGACTCGTGCAGATCCTGTCCGCCTGGTCAATGGCTCTCATGCTAACGAGGGTCGGGTGGAGATTCAGATCAACGGGGAGTGGGGCTCGGTCTGCCACAGCAACTGGGATGTCAACGATGCCAGCGTTGTCTGCAGAATGATGGGATACACTGGGTAGTCACTTAGTCTCTTCTTCTTAGCTACAGTTCAGCTTTTCACGACACTCGAACGTCCCAGGTTATGGCTAGCGAAAGAGATGGGCATAAAAATGTAATGTATTATGAGAAGGCTGACATCATTATGTTACTTTCATTCTGTCACGTTTGATGTTTTCCAGGATATTGTTATTTTTCACATCTTGGTCCTAAGGGTTCTTCTTAATTGGAAAATGTCGTCTAATGTTTCACCAAGTTTGTCAAAGCTATTAATGCGGGTGTCAGGAAACTAATGGTTTACAACGAACGTTCATTAGAGTAAAAAAGTGCTCAACATGTCAACTTGTTTGCCAATACAGTGCTATTTGTGGACACATCAAATTTAACGCTTTCGTGCATTGTCCGGTCAAAAATGGACTTAAGTGGTTAAGTTTCACGTCTTAGTGATATGTTTACGCAACGTGTTTACTTCTTCCATAATTTATTTATACCGGTAATATTTCGGTTATAGATCTTGTGTTAAAAAAGGCATAGCTCACACGATTCATATGCCTCTGTGTGTGTGTTTGTGTGCGCGCAGTGAAAGCTATCGTGATAAAATAAAAACAAACAAACAAAAAACCACAAATTTCCCTGATTACAGATCCATGCCCAAACATTTTTGAAAGTTGCTGTCTTTTTTGCAGGAGACCTGTGCCGGTGGGCCAGGCTATGTTTGGTGAGGGGTCAGATCAAGTGTGGGCACGTGATCTCCAGTGCATCGGCACCGAGAAGCACCTGCTGCATTGCCCTGCATTATACCCGGCGGGCTATCGCTCCAAGTGCACTCACAACATGGATGCTGGAGTAATCTGTCCTAACTTTCACTACTGTGAGTGTGTGTGTGAGAGAGAGTGTGGTTGTCTGAGCGTTTCCATGTAAATAAGTTTAAGACAGAGATGGAAAGACAGACATGTAGATAGTGACATTGCACATCGATTATTGCAGATATTTTTTTATTTCACACTGTGATTAAATAGTAATCATAATATTAGGATATGTAAAGCACATTTCCCCCTGCAGGTGCAGGCTGTACGTCTATAGAGTTCTGACCCTTCGCATAACAGTCTGAGGGGATCAGCTCTCCTTGATATTGTTTATGTTTTGTTGTGCTTCGATTTGGTTAAAAGTGATGGAACTTCATGTTCACATGTGCTTCTGCTGCGTTTTCTTCCTTTTCTGTCTAGTTTTCTAGGACGCTTGTCTTACACATCTAGTATGTCTACAATGTTTGATTTGGTACTTCTAGCTAGCGTGTCTGTCACATGTCTAGTGTGTCTAGCACGCTTGTCTAGCTGATATACAGCGTGTTCTTTGCTGCTTCTCGTTTTGCTGGAAAGACTAAGACCTTGACTGTTCCTCGTGCTGCAGACCCCATTCGTCTACAGAACGGCTCTACGTTTGCTGAGGGCCGTGTGGAGATTCACATGTTCCACCAGTGGGCCACCATCAACAGCTTGAACTGGGACGACAAAGACGCCGCAGTAATCTGCAGAATGCTGGGACACAGCAGGTCAGAGTACTTCCCTCTCTTTTTCCCCTCACGAACCATCATCCCGCCTCCTTCCAGAAAAAAGTAGATATATTTCCAGTTCTACGCGAAGCTGTCGAAAAAGACCAAATGTCTGAAATGTAAGAGAGATAGTACGTCTAAATGGATCTGTTTGGTGAATTTCGGAAATGTCTGCGCATTTAAAAGAAAATTCATTCATCTGGGATGTAGTTTTAAAGCTAGGGGGAGGCAGGCGTTACCATGGGGCAACTAGGAATTCAAGGAAAATCAACTTTGTCCGAAGTTATCCAGACCCGCAGGTGTTGTCTTGACACCAAAACAGTATTTTTACATTAGCGGCAAAGGTTTCCTAGGGTAAAGTGAAGTAGTGTCCATAGGGTCTGGACATTATAATGTTGGATACAATACACTTCTCCTTGAGTTCTCCATGTTGCCCTGAGAAATGGACTTTCACTTCATTACTACGGCCCCTAGTATGAGTTATTCCTTCAACAATTTATCCAGCAGCCATCTAACGGAATTATTCCTTTTTTTTTTTCTTCACAGCGCAGGAGCACAGGCAGTAAGGAACGCCCACTTTGGGGAGGGAACGGACGGTGCCCCTCTGCTGAGTGACCTGAGCTGTACCGGGGAGGAGGAGCACATCTTGCAATGTCCATCCAGCAGAGTCATCGGCGTCACGGGATACCCTCATTCTCAAGACGCTGGCGTCATCTGTCGTCAATGTATGACGTAAAATACATTACATTGTCACACATTATGACGCAATAACATAAGTAGACGCTACTTTTTACGTAACTTTAGTGTCAAGTGCAAAATGTTATGAGTGAGAGATGTGTGAGATGAGCTCAGTGTAAGCGAGACAGGAGAAAATGAGACAGAGAGGAGAGAAAGATATTTTCTGTCAAGGAACTGTAGACACGGGTATATATAGTGGCTACCCATCTCTTTCTTTTTTAGCCGTGGTCAGAAATCCCAGAGTATATAAAGAGCTTGGCAAAACGTAGCAGACAACACCTTCTGTGTAGTGTTTGCCTAACATTAAGCGAATGCAGGAAGTTTAGCAATCTTTTCTACTAAAATTTGGCAGAACTATTAAGCAGAATGTTTTGTTTTTGAGTATGCTACATTTGAATTTACCAAATAGATTGTTTTCGTTTGTGTGTGAATGCCTATATATATATATTCTATATATTTTATCTGTAATATAATTTGTTTATCTGACTGTTGTACTCATCACATTTTCTGTTTTTTTCAACAGAGCAAGGTAACATCATCAAAACATAGAGTACCAATAAGCTCGACATGAAAATAAAATGGAAGAACCACTCATGAAAATACATCTCTACATATGCAATGTCTAGCGATCTAGCAACTTTTCTGAAATTGAATAATAAAAAATAATTCCGAAGCACCAAAAATAGCAAGTCTAACCCTGTCTATGTTTTTATTTTCAGAAAAGATCCGCTACCAGTCACAAACACTTACAGCCACAAAAAAGTGTGAACAATCAGCTTTTTGACATGAGGAATTTCTAACACTATTGCTACATTATTCCAAGTCAAGCAATATGTAAAGAAGACTCATCAGACTTGCTTAGTTTCCTCGCATATTAAGCCTTCAGATCCGTGAAACTGGAGATGAGAATAAGCAATACAACATAAAAACGTACAAACACCTCTCAAAAAATGTATCTGGAATAAAAGAGACATACCAAAAACACAAAATAAATGTTTTGCTGACAATAAACTCTTGATGGTTTTTTTAGACACAAGACAACCCTTCACTCGATTAATCACAAGGTGGGAGATGCCCCGCGACACTCGACCCACTGTATGGGTCAAAGGATCTGACCTTTCACCTACACAGGCACTACGGACTTTCTTTTAGGGCACCAACCGAGGGGTTATATACACAAACAAGAAGAGCATTTTATTTTTTCCAGTGGTTGCAAAATACGTCGGTGCTATGGCGATGAGATCAAATGACCCCCCTTTCGCTACCCCGCTTATATTTTTAATTTATTTTTGTTTTTTGAACCACATCCGATGGACAGATATGAGAGAACATGCCCACACAAAGTATTTTATTAATCCCTTGCTTGCTAGTGCTTGTTCAAGTAGTCAAGTAAGTTCTGCTGAATAAGCAGTTGTCACGGGACGTGTCCTGCACGTAGCATCTGATGCGTGTCTTAGGAGGTCAGTGACCCGGAGCTCAGTCATTTACGCTGTTGTGGTCTAGATGATACCGGTGAGACCTACTATTTTGAAAACAGCCCCAGTTTGTGTTTGTAGACATGCAGTGGTCTGCTGCCTTTTTAAAGATATTTTTCACCGGACACCCAGTTCATTAAGCTGATGCATAAAATTCAATATCACGTTCATAGAAAAATAAGTGACAACAAATAAAGTGAAAATTAAAATTTTTATAAACAACCGATGCGAAGAAATCCCCCGGCACATCACAACTACATCACCATTGCTGGAACCAGGTCTGTGTGTGTGTGTGAGAGAGAGAGAGAGATGTGTGGGGATGGGAAAGAATTTCAGTCACTCCTATTCTACATCGTGCAACACATATGATCCTTGTCTCTACTCTATCTACAAAGACTGACGCAGAGCTGAGGTATCACAAAGGTAGCTTCTCTCATATAACATCATTAATAAATTATAAAGAAAACAGACAAATATATGAATCTTTGATCACGGAAGTTTTATTGCAAGACAGTTTTTAGCCAGTATGGTTTTACACTGTAAGACCAGGTATAACAGTAATAATGGGCATTTGTAATGCGCAGCACCACGACGAAGATAGATCGCATTTGCAAGTACTCAATGCTTCATAGACATTTAGACGAATAAATAAGATCACTTATTCAATGCTTTTAAAGATAAGTTGACAAATAAAAAAGAAGTAGTTGTTGCCCTCTTTGAAAATACATATTAGATAACTAATAAAAGCAAATAAAGATACCATTGTCAAGCCTTCAGACTGAGATGTAGTATCATCAGGCAGTATATTAACGACAGTCAATAAAGTCATACTTAACAGTTATTGACATATTTTCTAAGCTTTCTTTTTAGTATAATTTCTTTGCTTGTTTGTACATGTTAACGATAAATGTTCTGCTGAATAAGCAGTTGTTATGGGACGTGTCCTGACGACCAGTCGGTTGTTTACAACGAAATTCGACACCTAGGAGATACCAGAGCTTGATATGTTACATTATTCTTGGAATGGGAGCCAACAAAAAGCAGAGAAGATGGATTTCAATAAGAGCATTACAGCTGACTGAGCTCATTATGTATGAGACAGCGGGTGAAGTTGCACTAGCTTTGGGTCCTGAAACATCATGAAATATTTTCAGAAACTAAATACATTCGTGGACTCTGAGTACAGGATTTCAAAGAAAGTTGACTGTGGCGATGAAAGAGCTTTTATTCGACTTTAAAAATAGATGGTGGCAGGCGACCCTCAGACTGAAGCTTGTCCAAGTAAGCAAAGGGGTTCTGATTCTAAAAAAAAAAGACAGAACAGACGAGAAAAGAAATTTAAGTATTCAGAATCTTTGCAAAGTCTGATTCATACTTTCAATCGCTTATTTTAATTAGCATACATTGTCACATACTCTGATATTATTTCGTTAATACCACAGCTTTTTCAACCATATTTATAAATTTTGTCTTTAGATATGGTTCCACACTCAGTAAGGCTCTACTGACCCTCTTAGTGACTGGCTTAACGTTGGTGTCGGCAAAATCAAAGTTTTCTCTGAGGTAGGAGGTCGACAGCAGAGTGGTCAACTCACCATCGACATCAACACCTTGACCTTTCTGCAAAACACACACACACACGCGAGAGCGCTTAAATAATAGAACTACCAACCTAATACAACTTAAAAAATTTTGACAGTTTACTTTTACTGTTTATGAAAACAAAGATTTATCTGAGAATTTCACCATCAAAATTATCTTTAAATTTTTTAATAAAATAAAATTATTTATTCTTCACGAATTCTACCTTAAAGGTGAGGTCTATGTCCCATGGGAGCTGATCGGAGTATTCGGGTATATTGCCCTTGTACGTTACCCGGCAAGCGTCGTATCTGTGGTCTTCTGGCAGTTTGAAGAGTCGCCACCCGGCGCACGTGAAGCGTGAATTTTCTGAAAATGTGTGTCCTCATACTTAATAGTTTGACTCTGATTAGACGATTAGGTAGACTTTAACGTGCATAACTATCCTCAAACATCAGGCATCAAAAACCTTAACATGATGTCGCTATGACTGCACGCCATGCACGCATATAGATATATACACACACACATACACACACATCAATGAGTTTGAAAACAGCGTACCAATCATTTTGACATATTCTTCTGCGATGTCGACAGGAGCAGCCTGTCTCAGGTGAGGTCTCGTGAAGCCCGTTTTGCTGGCCACCTCAGCCAGTCTGTCCCAACGCAGACCACCCAGTCCACAGGCTGAGGAGGAATAAAACCACAACTTTCTGTAACTTAGAAACTGGAGGGATCAAATTGTCCACATTTCAGAGCGAGAAAGCTAAAAATGAATACTTTGTAACGCTCGTTTTTCATAAAAATGAAGAAAACGACAACGACGATGATAATGAAAGAGAACGATGACTTGAATTATCCGTGATGGCAGGTTTTTTTGTTGGTTTTTTTTTTTTATTCTTTTCAAAGTATAACAGCCTGGAGTCGGATGCAGAGTCGACTTTGCTGGCTAGGACGCTGATTTTTTCATTTCATTCACACCTTTTACACATTATTTTAATGCATTATTTTCGTGCTTCCATTTGTCCTTGATTCAGCTAGTCTGTTCATCCACTCATCCTCCGTGCACACTGCATACTAACTCCATATGACGTCGTTGCTTCGGCATTCTTCAGGAATATCGTCCTCCCCGCAAACATCAGAGAGTAAAAACTGTCCCCCTTCCTGCAAGACATTTATTTATTTTAATAGACTGGTGGCAAAGCTTCCTCCAGAAGCATCGTGGGATAACCCTAGAGTGGGTTAACTCGCTCGAAAAAATCAATCATCGCGA
This sequence comes from Pomacea canaliculata, assembly GCF_003073045.1. NCBI lineage: Eukaryota > Metazoa > Mollusca > Gastropoda > Architaenioglossa > Ampullariidae > Pomacea > Pomacea canaliculata. The sequence goes on along the minus strand of NC_037591.1, from coordinate 11,328,842 downwards.
TTTCTTGCTTAAATCAGGGGTCAGTTGCACATGTCTTTAAGCTTAATTAAAATTGCATATTAAGACTGGTCATCGACTGACAGGCATAAATCTGTAAATTATATCATGCATTTGTGTACATTAACAATGGAATTTATTTTAAGAACTTTTATCATCTAGACTAGTAGTCAAATCGTTTCGTCTCAGTGGTCGTCGTTTGATAATGGTCAAGTCGCGTTCGCATCACAGCGTTGATGTTTACAGAACTAAGAACAGTTAGTGTCAAGACTATCCATTGTTTTACCTTCAGCACGGAATGTACTACAGCAAACACAGCCTCCTTGTCTGGACACATGCTGATTACCCCGCTGGATCTAATTTTTATCATAAAAGAGTACACAGATAAATAATAAATAAAAAAAGGACACAATGGATTAAATCATTTGACATCGTTTTGAGACTTTCATAATGTTTATTCTGTTACAATCGCCTTTTGTGAACATATATTATCATCCTTACAGTAGTATATTAAATTGTTCAGGACACTGTTTGATAAAGGTAAAGCTCCATAACCTGCTGGTCATGGAGGTAGCCAAGTGCAAACGATTCGTTCTGCTTACAGAAACGTATGTTCGAGAGAGATTAACTTTAAATGACGAAATTCCCAGCAGAAAACATTACTTACACAACGATATCAAAACTTTCTGGAGGGAAAGGTAAATTCTCCACATTGCCGAGGACAAATTCGCAGTTCATAGTGTCATAACCCCATGCTTTTCGGTGATAATCGACCTGTGACCTAGCTATTTCAATCTGTCAGCAGAAAGATGTCTTTGAAAGAAAACTTGTGACTGGAGCAAAGTGCTTACACACCAAATTTCTCAGGATGTTAAGCAAGTGCGATATATTTGAAACTGCCTGACAAATCTCATTCCAAGAGCTACTTCGTACTTTTTCAATTATGTTACAAGCATGCCACCATACTTCGCTCGCAATGCACCTCCGTAGCACACCCCCTGACCTGTTCACCCAGCACATCTTGGCTTACAGTGCAGAGTCAGAACTGAGCACATTTTTATTTACACAGTGTATAAACTATCGTCTCATGAAAGAACACCTTGGTACTCCGATACTCAGAGCCGGGTATCTTTACTCACGAGCATCTCGCTCAGGTCGACGCCAACGACGTAGCCCGTGGGCCCGACTAGTTTACTCAGGATGAATACGAGGCTACCCGACCCGCACCCGACGTCAAGCACGCGCTTGCCCTTCAGCTTTTCTGGGATCATGATGCCAGTTCCGTAATAACTGTTGAAAAGAAAAAAAAGTAGATTGCAACAGTAAGCTCGCTTTTCTTTCTTTCATTCTTTCCTTACTTTTACTTAATAGACACAATATACGCAATGTACACGACATTACATATTCAAAGACATGCACCTTTCATTCATTCAACACGATCATTCCGTTCAAAAAGAGAAACAAGAGTAGAGGTGGAGAAAGGGAGAGTAAGGAGAAGATAGAACTATTTGTATTTATATTAATAGTTGATTGTAGGCGTCCACAGTAACTTATTACTTAATATTCTGATATCTTTCTATGTTGAGCCATCTTTCACAATCCTCAGAAAAACATGTATATTGGTTTTCCATTTGCATACATAAATGTAATGTTTTTGATGGAAAGACGATTAAGTTTAACACTTTGTCAGTCCAGGTGTCTTCTTGCACTCCCTCCAAATAAAATTAGTTTTCTAGAAAAGTTGAAACTTTCCAATGACGTGCATGTAATGATCATGATTGAATGTAAAACATCTTTCCAGAAAATGATAATAAACTGACTCTGGCATCACAGATGGACCGATATGGGCAAACTTTTTTTTGGAGAAACTTGCTAAGGATTTATTAAAAACAAATCAGACTCAGTCATATCTAAACGACAAGCCACCCTAGAATTTCACAAGAAGGAAGCAGTACCACCAGCCTGAACTGACTGAAAGATCTATCGTATTTCAGAAGATACAGAGGACAGCAAGACACAGAAAGAAGCCAGAAAAAACGGCCATAAAAATCAAGGTGTCCGAGGTCGTGACCTATACAAGGGGCCATTCAGAAGTCTTATAAAGGTTCCCGATTCAGAGTGAGAAGTGACAGGAGTGACTTTGAATGGGTCTCTCAAGGTGATAGTACGGACGTGTATAAGTTGTATGGCTGACTGTATGCCGAGACCAACGCTCAGCTCTCCATTGATAGTCTCGGCGAGCGATTGACAATCAGACTTCCGGTTCTAACAAATCTTGGCTCTCAATATATTTAAACTTTTGTCTGAACGGCCTGTAGCAGTAATGATAGCCGCTCGCCACTCGTCTTACTCTTTCGATATCCCTGCTAGCGGAAGAGAAAAAAAAAACCTTCCATTGAAAGATTTGACATTGCACAGTGACATCCTTCCACGCAACAGTATAAACCACCTCCTGACTGGTTATTTATTGGCATATTGCTGACAAAGCCATTGTCATCGTTCGCTAAACCGGAAGCTCTTATGTCAATAGCCTCGTTCTAGGAGTTAACTGAAAAAATCTTCAGCGAGACATCCAGGGGATATAGAGTCATGATTTAATCATATCCATCATGGTTGTTGAATAGGTCCCGCTACTCTTGAAAAGTGATCTCCCTTGGCCTAACTGGCTAAAGGGATTAGCTCTCCATCGCTTTTCGTATTTTCATGTTAATCTTTTGGTTTAATATTTATATGTGCATCTATAATGCAATTTCATATATTCCTGGTCCGCAACGCATGCACATAACGCACCGTTAATCCCAAATGATTTTTAGTGGGCACTGGTGATGCGGTACGTGGGACAAAGATTTTAAAAAATATTTTTTACTTAACCAGCTTGAAGTCCACAGCTAAATTATTTATTGTATTCGTATGTTGCTTTCAAATCAGTAACAAGATCGTCTTTAATAAAAGATAGGCACTACAATATAAAGAAAATGGTGTGGTCAGTTGCTTACAATTCGTTGAGTTTTGTTTCCTGTTCTTCGAAAACATATTGCTGCTCAGTTGGTCTTTAAATCTTATATCAATCACCAGCTCAATTCGCAAAGCAACACCTCAGGATTTTTTTTGTTTTTGGTAATCATGGTTTTCGCTGACCCCGTCACAGTCACAGAAAACTCATACATTTTACCCTGGTGACGTTTATGGCCCCCGGGTGCCGAGTGCACAATCAGTCTGGCTGACTAAAAGATTTTAGGATTCAAACTAGCTTCACCTGCAATCGGCCCCAGATCACCTTGCTGCACGCTCAGGTGTTCTGCCAAACGTTCACACCAAACAAATAAATAGAAAAGGGGAATATGTTTGCCTGCTGCTGAAACACGAAAAATCAGACTAAGATATATATATATTGTGAGTATCCTACCTTTTTTTGATTTCTTCACTCAGCTGGTCAAACAAGGCGATGTGCTCTGGCAGAAGATTTTCGGTGTTCGTTCTGCACACCGAGCCAGTGACAGTGTTGTGTGTGTTGTAAACACATCGCACCATGTCCGTGATGGTATTCTCAGACATCTTGAAGATCTTCAGAAGCAAAAGTCACAATATACCGGGGAAACGCGCTTTGCCCTCGCTACAATCGGCGTCTGACCGCGCGGGACCCACACCTACAAATGATAATAGTGCGACCTGACATTCCTCCTTCTGGGTTTGGAGTTGAGTATTGGTTGTGCACCTTGAAGCATTGTACTCGGGAGGGTTAGAGGGCGAAGGACGTGGAAACTCCTGATCGTTTGAGGAGACTTGAGGATAGAATGGCAGCGTGAGGTTGACTGAGAGGCTAAAAAAGAAATAAAGGTTAAAAAGAAATGTAGGTTAAAAGTTCACAGGTTAAACACACATGTACACAAAATACACGCACAGACGGATACATATTATGCACATAAACCATCCACACAATAACTCTCACGCGCGCGCTCACTCAAACTCAAGCAAGTACACACGAAAACTAAAAAAATAAAAATAACAATTAATAACGAAGGATTTATAACCTAAAAGGGAACTGCGCCTTACAGAAGCATGAAGGCAAATACACAAAGAAAGATGGAAAATGCATCTAATACATAGAGACCAGAACATGTCAGCCAACACAAACTTGTATTACTGGACTGCTGTTGGCAGACGATTTCTTCAGTATCAACAAACGTTAAATTAGACTGAAAATGACTGAGCACCAAACACACACACATGCCCGCGTACATGCAAGAAGAAATAGAAGGGGTTGGGCACAATATTCACCTGCGGTTGGGACTAGAGGGTCGAGTTGTCTTTGTTACTCGGAGAGTTGTAAGACACTGGCTAGAAGGTCATTACTGGAAGATTCCTTACACTCGTGAACATCTTTATACATTGAATAGAAGAAAGATCGCAAGCCAGTGGCATTTACCTGTTCTTGCAGCACTCGAGTGCAAAAGGGTGAAGAAAAAAATATGTACGCAGAAGCACCCACCCGTCTGCGGACATACCCTTCCATGTGGTCTCTGTCAGAGGGTAGCAGACAGGTTTCACGGTAACCACTACCTGTGACATTTACTCCTAGAAACAGGGCTGCCTGCTGTGGCCAGATCAAATCTCCTACTCCACTCATACTACTACTCACACAGTGAAGGAAATGAATAAACCAGATTCTACAATTAATGGATTCCTACACGAGCAAAGCACCGAGCATGTTGCTTTTATGACTTGGATGATAAAGTCCCCCATGTAGTTTTCCCCCTTCAAAGATAAAATTTCATTTTCCGCCTTTCATCCTTTCGTCGCAGCCTATATGCTACAGCTAATTAATTAAAATAATTAAAATATTCTTTGCGGACACGTGTAGATACAAAAGCGAAGCAGTGACAAGATGGCGCGGATGTGAACTTCAATGAAAGAAAATATTTAAAAACATGACGCAGACTAGGAAAACAATCCAGAACAGCTGAAAGTAGAAACAAAACATGATGGAGGTCGACCGACGACGTAAAGCGATGTCAACCAGTCGGATCTATGCTGTTAATTATTATAAGCATTGGTAGATTGCATTACTGGAAACGATAACGACTCTGGCACAACGTGGTTCACGCAACTACCATCAGTTCCTGCTGACAAGCAGATGGCACCAGTCAGGAGAAGACTGAACGAACGAATGATGAAAGATGAACGTACGGTATGGCGGGCATGCTCAATGACCACAATGCCAACATGCAGATGTCCAGCGTGTGTGTGTGAGAGAGAGATGCGCGTGTATAAGTGATGTGTGGCATGTTTGTGCACGTGTGTATTTGTAAGCATACGTGTATGGGTGCTACGCGCCTGTGTGTTTGTGAGTGGGTGGGTACGCATGCACTTGTGCAAATATATGTTTGTGAGTTTATTTCGACGATTTAGCGCTGTAAGGTAGGGGAAGCAACCTTTTACATAATTGCTCGAAATATTCGCAATATTTTAATGCATCTGTTCTCCCGTGATTCAAAGTTAGATGCTAAATGAGGCGACTGCAAATATTGCGCCGTCTGGTTCGAGAAAAAAACGGTCGCGATCAGCTTGCAACATGCACTATGAAGTAGTGCTCTGTTCCTCCCCGAGCATTTAGATGCATAGAAATAGGTCATCAGGTCGAGTTCAGAGAGAAAGTCTAGTGCAGAGTGAGTCGCCCCCGTTCTGGTTGTAAAGGGACAAGAGCTGTTGGACGGCCAGTACAAAGGGTGAGTCCACGGAACTGCGAAAACTGCTTTTGTGCCGGTCTGCTCACTCATCCGTGACGCCTTCGAGCGACTTTTGAGGTGAGCCTATTCTCGCTGCTTGTCTCGAACTCTCGTGAGGTATTCTGTTGTTTTGTAACGGATGGAGTGAGACCAAAGTCCATGTTATGCACTGAATTTTGTTGTAGATGAGCTTGAGTCGGCTGCTCCAACCGGTTAGAATCTCTTCCTCTACCTAAAAGTGAAAGTATGCAAATGAGAAGTATAAAAGATTATAAATATGTATACCGAAATTTCTAACCAAACATGTATTTTACTCTGTACAGAACTGAAACTATAAAAAAACCAAAACGCTTCTCTAGTTTATAGGTCAACGCCTTGTACCACGGCTAAGGTCATGGTTCATGGTATGGTAAATTTTTCTGTTCTTATTGAAACCGAGGAAGAGGTATATGCACGCTACTTTGAAGGGAAGCTCAACAGATTAGACTTTTTTAAAAATAAGATTCAAAATAATTTATTAGTTGTGTACCTCTTCATCAATGTTTTGTTTAATATAAATTAGAACTATGAGTCATCATTTCGCCGACCCATTATTATTTATAGTAAAAATAAAAATCTTTGCCTTTGTGCTTGTTCTTTGGAAAGCAAATGTACCTTAGAGTGGAGGAGTGGGAGCTAATGCTTAGTGTTAGAAACCCAGCAGTCGAGTATTATTTTAAAGGAATGGGGGAAAGTAAGCCTGCGAACTAGGCACCTCCCTCACAAACGCGGGTGGCCCGAAAGTTCGCGGGACTCTAACCTTTCACCTACTTCCCAGCGCTCTCATACAGTCCCCAACGGGAGCCGTGCAGACACAGTTTTGAATAACGCTAAATCCCCTCAGTAAACATTATTCCATTACACATTTCCTGAGTCAGAGTCCCTGCCCCGTAGATACAAAGCAAGTGTGGTTCTTTTCAAAAAGCTAGATAAAGCTAAAAAGCAAGGAGTCCGTTGGGACCATGTGTTGATTTGTAGACAAAGGTGACGTCCGGAGTTAAAGCTGTTTGTATTTGCACAATAATATCTTAATGTCTTTACTGAATTAATTGCGCAGAGAAAAGAAAGCGTTTTCCCCCCACCGATGGCAGAGAGTCGTTTCACGGTCGCCATCCGTGCACAGTACAACGATCACAACGATAAGTGCGACATCATCGCCCGAAAGAACAGCGAGGATCTCACCCCCGAGCAGAACGCCATCTTCGACCAACTGAGCGACGAGATTAAGAAACGGTTCGTGATTTAGTCCAGTGATGTCACACACATCTCTAAACATCACTTATTGCCGTGTTACACAGTGCGACACAGCAAACGGTACCGACATCAGCTAAGGGCGGTGGCACACTGTCCACATTTACAAGTGACAGCAAATTAAATGTTCTGCCAGGGTCTTGCTCGTTTTCAAATTACGAAACTGAAAAATAAAGAAAGGGTCTAACGCAGACATCTTCCATCACAATCTCGTTTTAAAGCATCTGCAGAAAATGACATGAGTCCATATTATTTCATCACTTTGATGAGGTTTTTTTTTTCTATTACTATGATTAGCTACTATGGAGCTGGACTCATTATCCCAGAGAATCTGGAGGGCAAGCGCGTGCTGGACATCGGATGTGGGTCAGGAAGCCTCGTTTTTATCCTCAGTAAACTGGTTGGGCCGACAGGGTATGTCGTGGGCATGGACATCAGCGACAAACTTGTGAGTGTTAGAGAAGTAACTAGAGCTCTAGTTCGATGGATTTTTTTCAATTACAGAGTCTAGATCTTTACAAAAACTATTTCTACAAATATAAGTAAGCATATCATTCTTGAAGTATTTGCTTTTGGAATAGGAGGTTAAACCTGTGAGGTAACAAATGTCCATAGATAGGCCTGGGTAATCTTAGTTTCCAATTTCCCATTAGTTGTAACTTTGACTATGTAAACATATCTTTTTGCAGTCCTTTTCGCCTTTTCAATGTACTATAAATGTACTTTAAATGTGCATAAATATTTATAGTTTTAGTGAAGCATCATTTGAACGAGGGGTTTTCAAAAAAAAAAAAAAAAAAAAAAAAACAAAAAAAAAACCGTAGTTTTTTTAATATATACAACAGATTGAAACAGCTAAGTCGCAAATTGAGTATCATCAGAAAGCGTGGGGCTACAGCAAACCAAACTGTGAGTTTTCAGTTGGCAATGCAGAAAAGCTGGACTTCGAACCTGACAGCTTTGATCTCATCGTGTAAGTGAGCTTCTGGTTTCCGTAACCTTACCTGTAGTTTTCATATCATAATTTCCGTAAAAATATTATAGTTACACCATAAAATACGACTACTTGCACAAACGAAACCATTCAAATATATTTTTTCTTTGAGTCTTTATGCATTTATAGAAGGATATCGCAGCACTATTTTGAAATATAACAAGAGGTTCTGGTGAATACAGCAAAGAAAAAAAGGAGTGATGGAATAAAACCAAAAAATTAAAGGAAGACAATAAAGCAAATTACTTTATGAGTAACACACACTTTATCAAATATTTTAGTTACAGAAATTATTTGAAAATTTGTTGTCTACCAAATAATCCGTGTGACATTCCTGCTGTTAAGAGAAAATGGATGTTTACTTAGATCTAACGGTGTCTACTGCCTGTGTCCTGACAAGAAGGGTTCATTTCAGTCAGCCTACAGCGTGCTGAAGGTGAGCGTAGCTCACGTGCTTCTGGTGGAGTTGTTGTACCAGATGTAACTGTCTGCGTCTTAAGGTCATGAAAAACAGAGCTTTGAACAGTGTTACTGCAGTGTTACTTATGAGAAGTGCAGCAAGCATTTTCTTTTACGAATGCATGGGTTCAACAACAACAAAGGTGATGATAATAATGTTGATGGTGGTGGTGGTGGAGAGGCAATCGTATCATCATTCGAAGCCGTTATGAAAAATGGGTATAGAACAGTTATTTTTAGCTGAATTTTAAATCCAGATAATAATACTCAGTGATGTACTGTATAGTGGTCTTGGAAAAAGCAAAGGGTAAACTCTTTGACATAAGTTCGCCATCTAGCGAGCGGCAAAATACGGCGTGTAGGGGGATGTTTATGTTGTGTGGGAAAGACACTTCCGACTTACATGAACTTTCTCATTGACGCCAGGAAGGAGGACAGTTTTATCTCAGCGACGTGTATGCAGAAAGGCAGCTTCCAGCAGAGTACCATGACAACGAGTTTTTGTGGAGTAAGTTACCCCCGACTGACGACCATCGAGGCGCATCCCTTGGTCTGGGGTTTGCATTATTTGCGCTCAGTACCTCCAGTCCTGGGAAACACTTTGTAATGACAACCTGTAGGCTAGGCAGGAATCTCCACATGATCAGACGCCCCTAGTCTGTTTTATATTACAAGACCCAGCAACGCTTTCGGTCAGTTACTAAACATGTGATAACGTTCCTGTGATTCATAATTACGCGCCCTGACGAGGTTGTTATAGTTCTGTTTCCTGCGACAGTTTTTCTAAATATTCAAGTATATTTTTATACATTTTTTTCAAGTTTTCTAAAATATTTTGAAATCATTTTTATTTTATAAATAAACCAATAAAAAGCATATAATTTAAAAGTTTTTGTTTAAAAGGTCTGAGTGGTGGCGTGTACTAATGACTGTCATGATACAAGATGTATCAACACCTTTTATTTAACAGATGAATGATGACTGTCTGTGTAGGTTGTGGTGCTGTCGGTGCAATGAAGTGGGATCACCTTGCCTTGATTACGAAGGAGGCTGGTTTCACTACCCCTTACCTCAGACAAGTTGGCCAAGCAAAGCATTAGATTTAAAGAATATCTTTCTATTCTGGGTATGTGAATGTTTATTTTCTCTAAGATTCAAAAGATTAGACTTTCCACCCTTTTCTAGATCTTCTCTCAAAAAGTGAACTTGTTTCGGTAATCATATTGTCGTAAAGGAACTTGAAGAAATTAGACTAATTTCAGCTTATTTGTGTTTAGTTCTGTGGCTTTATAAAACAACATTACATAAGTTTGTTTTTTTTGGCCATGGTACAATATCTTTGAGCCTTGTCTGTCTTCTAATGGTGATTTTTTTTTCTCGACATCTCTCAGAAACAAACAGATATCTGTGCGCCGCCTTTCGGCTTTTCAAGTTACCACAAGGCGCTTTCCGCAAAGCCTCACGGGTAACGTACAACGGAAACATACCCGGGTTCCCGTCCTGTTTGAAATGGGATATCGACCTAACATTCAAGGTAGGACGTTGACCAAGATTTCTCTGTCTTAAAAAAAAAACTCCAACAAACAGCGGGGCATTATTCGGAGGCTGTATTGAATTTATTAAAAATCACTAACCTGAGAGAATAACCCTAGTCAGTATACATAGCCTCGTTATGGTTTGATCCCTTTCTAAGTTCTATGAGTATGAGTTGTGTTAATGTGTCCTATAAAATATTTTTCTAGCAAGATCATCTGGCTTTTTATTTATTCCTTTAGACAGGAGAGGCGTTGATGTAGATGCCGAGCTAGCAACTATCCTGTCGTCGTCTTATCTCAAAGACAACTTCAATTTTGAAGATATTGACAATGAACCGTCTACTCACAGGGTTAGATTATAAGATTTTTATTAAATATATGTTGGAGGATATGCCATTCAGATCTTCCTTGTTGAATTCTGTCTCTTTCTTTGTTTATCTCTGTACCTTTGGTTTTCTTCTTATATTTTTGCTACTTAATTTGAATGTTGAGTTTTAAGTATTAATTAAATTATTTAATACAACTTATTTTAATTTTGTGTGTTCTTGACTATGAAGCACTGTTTGACTCCCAAGCTAAGAAAACACCTAACATGTACGTACATAATCACCGAACAAAGATCGCGCCCACACACAGAGCGAAAGAGGAAAATAGAGAAAGAGGGGAAGGGAGAGAAGATAATTAGACGAAAAAGAGACAGAGTGCAGCACAAGTTCAGCCAAACACACGAAAGTGGATGAAATTACAGACTCTGTTTTCATATTATTCCATGTTTCAGAATCAGAATCCGTTTGCTTACCTGGACAAATTACTGGCCGAAGGAAATGCCCCGGACTTTATTTTCAAGGCAAATGAATGACTTCTACCTGTGTATACCTGTGCCACTACATTAATCAGACTTCATTAAAAACTTAGAGAGTTATGTGTCATTTGAAGCTTTTTTTTTCTTTTTGATGCTTCTACATGAATGAAACGTCAAATGTTTAATAACAATTACACTCCATTGGTTTCAGGATCAAGTTCTTTCTAGCTTTATTTGAAAAACAATTATCTTTGTTTTATTTCATAGCCACAGAGGCAATTAGCCCATTGATGATTAGCCTTATGTGTTCTGCTCAATAAATATTTGGTCTATTTTATTTTTATTGTATTATTTGCTGATTTTTTTTTCTTACTCTTTTTTCATAATTGCTTCTAAAATTTCTTGGAGAAAACCTCATTACCAGTCCTCCACGTACCACCCCCTTGTTAGGGAACCAGCAGTGATTGATAGATTGAACTACACATTACTGTGCAGCTACATGCATATATCTCTTCTGTTTTACATAATCCTTTATGGTATATTTCTACATGCTTATTATACTGTCCTAAAATAATTTTACTTTTCGTTTGTTTTACACTTTTTACACATGGAGATAGTTGCCAGCTTTACCATTTGTTGTTGTTATTAAAGAAAATTAAAAACTATAAAAGGACTTAGTTCTTAATCTTAAGATTGATTGTATCTGTTCCAAGTTATTTTAAGTCTTCTTTAATATTTGGTTTGCCCACATAGCTTGCTGAGACTCACAGCAAAAACTTCCTTTCAGCAGGAACGCCTATCTTTAACGTCATCAGTGTTTATGAGTCACGTGACCAGTACACAACGGCTTGCTTTTAGCTAGTGATATCCCAGTAAGGCTGATTTATTGAATTACAACATTGTTCCCTCAGAATTCAAAGCTGGCTTTTTCTCGTTGAAGCTGCAAGCCAGGCGTCCTTGATCCTTCCTTCACCGGGTAGAAAAGTGATATCATCCGCAGCTCTGTAACCAGGGTGGCAGTCGAGACCGCAACGCCCAAACCGCGAAAAGACATTTTCATGACATGGAGGGCGTGGAGGACCGTTTTTAGGAAGTCACATGACATGGAGAGGGTTCACGGGCTGTGTTTTGAAGAGGAAGAAGGGAGGAGAGGTATACGGTGTCTACACCTTGGATGTTAAGTATATCTCAACGCACACCTGGGGTGGCCTTCCGAACACTGCTCATAGTTAACTGATGAAGGTTTACCCATGAACGCTGATTAAGGTTTATTACTGAGCGTAGCGTAGGTGGCAAGAGAAAGAAAAGAAAAACGCTGTGCCTTATGCACGCTTGCTGTTGTCTAATACCCTTTTGATACCCGTGTCGTATATAGCATGGTACCTTAGATTTGTAGGGGAATCGAATCGAAGAGTCACAACTTCAGAGCAATGTCACTGAGAGAGTTATAAAGAAGATGGCGGAGAAGACCGTTTTCGCGCTCACTTAGCCATTAGGGAACAACTGCTTTTCTTATCTATGACGTCTTTTTCTGCTTCAAGTGACGTGGAACAAAATGACGCACACAAGACGTCAGACATATGACATCATTCGCACGCGAGACAATACGAGACCCACCACAACTTACGACACTGACCCAAGATGGAAGTGTGTAATATCTCTCTCCTGACGACTTCATCTGTGTTCGCGCGAGTATTCGTGGGGTTCGTTTGATGCTGAATGTGTGCTTTGTTTTGTTAGCTTCTAAAACAAAATTTGATGCATGAAAGTTTTATATTATTTGTTTTACAAGTATTCTCTCAGAAAAGATTGTTTCCATTATAAAACGAACCCCAAGTGTTCAATGTCTTCATCTTTTCGGGTTTTTTTATTTTTTACTTTGCTCTTTCCATTCCAGCGCATCACTCTCGCTTTAGCTATTCTGTTTCATGTCTTAAGTTTTACCCTGTCGTATATGTATGTTTGTTTTGTCTTTCTCGTGATTATTGACGTGTACCGTAGTCTATTCATCTTTTCCTCCACTCCATCTACAGGATTTGTAAGTTTGGAGATTCACCTCTTTTATTTCCCACCATTCTTCAGAGCTTTGTCTTTGTGCTCCTCGACAACCATTGGATAACAATACCGAAAACAAACAGGATAAGAATATTTATGGTTAAATAAAAAGGAAGCAGGGTCCTCAGGTTGAGGCCATTCAGTAACACCCACGAAAGACAAGGTTGGAGAAAAAAGAACAGACGTTTGATCAAAGGACAACAACGATCCACTTGTGAACATGAGAAGACGCAGGTGGCGACGTGGAGTGACTATAGATTACTCTATCATAGGCCAGTCTGTGAAGAACATTTGTCTCACATCATTGGTTCCAATCCAGGTAACGGTTGGCGCCTGTCACTAATACGCTGAAGGTTGACTACCCTGGGTGCAGGGCTGTTTACAGGACTGTCTGCCTCGCCGTGATATACTAACTCGGAATAAAAGACCAATCCCCCATCCAACCATCCCCCCTCGTTCCAGGTAGCGCGCACGAAGAAACAGCAGAACTGGAACCATTCAAAATATGTCAAACCATTGTGCCCTCGAGATGCAGAATTCGTGTTATTCAGCAGCAGACTAGTTTGTCATATGTTGTTTTCATTTTTCTTTTTTCATAATAAAAAATTATATGATTTTTTTCTCTTTGTTTGTTGGTTGTTTTATTTCTCTCTCTCTCTATTGTTGTCCCTTTCTCCTCTAATACTGTTATTTTATTTTATTACTGCTTTTTAATGCTCTCTCTCTCTCTCTCTCGCTCACACCCATTTCTGCACTTTTATTTTGAGATAATGGAAACAACTAGTTCCAGAATGTCTCATGGTATCGTTTATGTGTTTGTTAATCCTGAAAGAATCATGGTTAGAGAAAATAAATAAAAGGCTGACGTTTGTGTTATCTTTCTAGTCACCATTGATCCCAGGGACAATTAATGTTCGATATCTGCTTCCTACGTTTTGATCCATACAGGTTTTTTTAAATATTTGCTGCCCTTGCTGTATTTGCTGCATTTTTCGAAACGAGTCCTTTGAGCGTATTTACATTGACAGTATCTGCATAAAATACAAGACTACCACAAAGGGCTTGTCTCTTTTTCAAAAGCCTCACTCAAATAAATAAAAAAAATTAAAATAAATAAAGCCAGACGTGAAATTAAAAAAAAAAAGTTGAAACATTACTGAGATGTCTTTCTTGTAAAAGGATTTCAACGAACCAGATCAGTACTGATAACTGAAACAAAACAAATTGTTGTACACTCTGCCTGAGGAGTTTTCAGCACTTACAATCATTATCGATGCACATCCATCCACTCAGGACGTCTCAGGGGAACAGAGCTCCAGCTTCCGGCGCCAGTTCTGTTCGTTTGAATTACCTGTGACTTGGACATCCACACATCATTACCTCCCCAGGGCAGGTGTTGACTCCATGACATAATAACACAGAACACAGTGGTGTCTACGAGTCATTAAGCGGCACGGCCTGCATCTTAACGGGACGTGCTTGGCAGACATGTCACCTTGTAAATACTGACACCCACACCCAACATATTGATGATTGGAGGTGTATGTCAGTTGTCATCCCCTCAGCTCTACTCTGTGTGAATGTTTCAGTCCGTCAATGCAATGCAAAGTCGATTTTAGGATTGTACCGGGTGACCATTTCTGTCCTGCTCAGTGCACCTTACTTAGTCCAACTCATTAGACTTACTTATCTAAGTCACACTTAACGAACTCTGTTCGGGCCTGTGATAATGTCTGCTTCATTAACCTCTTGTCATCAATTCTAAGGTCATAAAGGTCGACCATTTCAGGTTCTTGGGATCCTCCATCGTGAATGACCAGCTAGATCGATGTTTCTTACAAAGAAAACTCAGGAACGTCTTTACTTTCCGAGCAAGTTGAAGAGGTTGGACTCAGCAAGGACATCGTGGTGCGGGTACAGAGGGCAGTGATCGACAGTGTAATGACATTGTCACCGTCTGGTACGTCAGCACCACCCAGGAACACAAAGTCTGGCGATCGGTCGGGCATCTAGTAGCCTTATTGGCGGTGAGACAGGTAAGTTTATATAGGTATGAATACAAGTATTGTTTGCTGTTACGTCAGCAAATATGCTATTGAGTCACTTCCGCTTCCATTCGTCCCTCTGTTCCCCCATCCCCACTCTGCCTCACCTTGTAGCACGCTCTCTTGGTAATTAGCAAAGCGAGCTTCATCACGTGATAACGAGCTGACGAATGGAAAAGGAGTCTGCGAGTCTGTCGCCTACGGTAGCAGTTGCAGTGGATGAAATCAGTGCCGGCCTGGCGCTCGTCCGTCACCATCGTGTGGACGTCTACAGCTTGGCAACAGCATGTGGTGTCGACCTGCTCCAGTGGCAGTAGTTGGTAACTAAGCTGCTGCGGGATTAAAATTGTTTATTTTTCAGGAACAAAACGAGAGGGAAAAAACCCCGAGCCTACTCAACTAGATACGGTAAGATTTTCAATTCCTAGCAGCCTTCAAGTAAATTTAAAATGTTATTTTTGTTTTTACTTCTATCTTCTCATCGAGAGAATAATATTTCAGCGAAATAATACGTCGACTAAATATGAAGATATTGGCTTTCCAGGCCACGATTCAGTTTGTGAATTGTGTGTAACTGTTTTTAATTTTGTCTTTCTATTTCATTAACAAATTATTTAAATATTTTTATTTCAATGTGCCACTGTAGATGCATCAGTGAATTTATATAAAAATGAGTTATTCTCTTTTTTCTTACCCAATTGATGCTGACTTCTTACCTGCGTCGCCGGACACACACTCACCCGTGCACTCATGCACTCACGCACCACGCCCACCTCTCCCCCTACAGCCACTCGCTAGGCCAGAGGCGACTGCCAATCGAACCATTGGAGATCGAAGATCTAAACGAAAACGAAATAAACGGTAGAAAACAAATGTATTAATGCTAGAGAGATGGCGTTTAAAAACGATGAAGATGGAAACAAACCCCCAAATTCCTACACACACGGGTAAGACAAAATAGACAGGTACGGCACTGTGAGGTCAAATCACCTGACAGGTGAGGACACACGCACCGACGAAGAGAAAACACAAATAAAAAGTTCAAAACACACACACACACACTGAGTAGAACTTTAAAGAAATAAAAAAAATTCTTCTAACGAGGCCTTCTAGCAGGCTAGACTATAGAACAAGGAGAGAATCGTTGCGTAATCTTTTCTCCTTTTCGCTCTCCTCCGCGCACTCTTCCGTGCGACTGCCTTTTGTAAGAGGCGGACCTCTGCCGGTCAGACAACATACAGTTCATGCAGGCAGGGGGACTTGTCATCAACCTGGAAGGAAAAATGACCCACCGGGAGGAGAAAACCAAGTCAAAATCAAAAGGAAGCCCAAATGGATTTGTGATGGAACTGTCAAAGAGCCTAAGGACTAACTACGGTTCGCATCTCAAACTTCTGGCATGGTCTACTGCTTGGGCTGGGTGGGAGGGTGGTGATTGACTAATCAAGACACACTCTAGACTGGGGATAGAAACAATATTTGGCAGGTGCTGGAACTATAGCGTTTTGAATACAAATATCAGGCCGACTGTATCGTAAAAATACTGTTTCAGTGCACCTATCATGCTGCGAAAATTCAAGATCAACATGGGATTTTTTCCAGGGAATAATAAAAGCCGTAACTGAGAGCAGCGTGTAAAGATTGGGATTACCTGACATGGCAAGTCTGGGGCTATGCACCCTGATCTTGGCGGCGTCGGCCTGGACACCTGTCGTCACAGGTAAGATAACCTTCGTGTTGATCAAGCTACTAAGGTCATGCAAGAACGTGACACAAGCCCGTTGTCACCTCTTGAAATGTCTTGTTTCCTGTCACGATTATTATCGTTTTCGTAATTATATGTAATTTCTTCAAGTTACACAGAAAATGTAAATGCGCTGAAATAACTTTTGGTTTTTTAATTTTGTGAATCGTTTCCAACACGGAAGGAACCTTTTCAGACTTCGAAGATAAGGTCTTGTATTCATGAAATGTAGTTACCCGGCGGGTAAAACTAACCCAAGCTAGGTTAATTTGCTTACCGCAGTATGAAACACCGAAGACGAAAAAAATTATGACAAATTATCTATAAAAAAAACAAACTATTAGAAGTGTATAAGACCGATTGAAATGCATAAAGAAAGAAATTCCAAAGCATTAAAAGAAATAAATCTGGAAATCGGGAAGTAAAAAAGTATGTACTGATTCTAGAATTTTGGTTCTCTTACTATTCCTAGACAGCTACCGCTACCTCGGTCACGTAATCCTCATTCTCTCTTTAAAAAAAAAACTTCTTTTAAATTATTTTTTTGTATTCGTTGGAAATGACAAATTCAAACTGGAAAAAAAAAAAAATTCTCCTGAAGCTAAGTCGTTGATGTTGTTTTATTCGACCGCTCTCTGAGCTGTTTCGTTTCGATTTCGCTTGCACTTTTTCATTGTGAGATTGATCAAGCAGTCACAGCACTTTATTGTCCGTTTTATTTGGAAAGGTTTAAATATCCGATGATTGATTTGCATCGACGATTTTAATTGCTTTTACATCGAGGTGATCCTTCACCTTTGTTGAGCGAGTGGAGTAGAAGGAATGGGTTTTATGTAGTACCTGTTTTCTTGCAAAGGGGTCGGTGTTTTCATCATCGTCGTCATCATCATCATCATCATCGTCATCATCATCATCATCATCATCATGACAGATTCACAGCTATGATCTGCAGCGGAATGACTGTTAGGCACAGTATCGATCTGAAGACTTTGTGTGTGGAAAAGTGTATTGATCATGTATTGAGAATGTTGTTGATTTGCTAAGTTGCTGAACACTACTTGAGCAGTGTGTTCACTTATTTATCTACTCCTGGACCGGTACGGATCGATGACGGGAGAACATGCATAGGCGCGGAGTCTGACAAGCTCCGCCGCTCAGGACTGCCTTGGGCGATTGTGAGGTCTTCATGAGACGACGGATGTCCTCCTTCACGTTTGTAAGCCAGTCATTCCTCTGGCAATGGATGGCTTGTATATCGGCCTTCTATCGAGCTCGTCTATAGCGCATCGATGGCTTTAGACGAAGCCCTCGTCGATGTTCAATTTTAGCATCACATGCCAAAGCCATTTGTCCAACAATCTGTCAAATGCCTTTTTAAAGTCGATGAATTTGCAGTATATGCTCTGCTGATGCTGTAGATGTTTCATGGATGTAATTATTGAACATTTGCTCAAGTGTGTTCATCCATACACTGAAACAAAACTGTTCTTCTGCTAGCAGTACCTGAACGGTGGTGTTGAGGCGATTCTAGATTGTTGTCAGCATCACTTTATGAAAGTTTCGTAGACTAAGCCCAACCCACTCGCTAGATCCCAGTCACTCAATATAAGGTGCAAATATTTATACGGGTTTCCGGTGAGACTTGGGAATATAAGTTTATATACCCTTACACTGCTAGTATTTAGGTCAAAACCCATTTATTTATTAATGTTTACTACATATTGAAATAACATTTACTATTAATCTTTATTAAGCATTTTCTGTCATCACTTAGAGTGTTTAAATTTCTTCTTTCCTCTAATTTTCTGTGGTGGGGTAATCTAGCCGAGTCTTGTGCTTATTAACCTTCTAACCTTTAATTTACTTCAATTCTTGTCAAATCTGTCTTGTTGGTATTTCTTTAGTTTCTGTACTTTATCGCTGATGGCTTAAATTCTTTTGGTAAGTTACATTAATTTTTTCCAACTTATTATATTTTGTCTTCATTTTAACCTTTTTTACATTTCAACCCTTTCTGCTAGCAATGTTTATCTTTTCTAAATTTGTAAACGAAGAAGTTGTTTACTGCCGTAGGTTTCCGAGGCCTGTACAGAAGGTAGAAAATATCCACCGATGACAGATGTAAGACAGTACAGGACCCTCTCATGATTCTTCTGTATTACATTCAAACATTATTCTTGTCAGGGGCACGCGCTTGCACACACACACACACGCACGTGAGTTCAATAATAAAAATACGATCTATTTGTAGTGAACTATAACTTCCTGAGTAATAATAAACAAGGTGTAATCAATAAATAACTAAGTCTGCTTGCAGCATGGTGACTTCCATGTGTCGGCGTATTGCTGCAAGCAAAATGGCTAGCTAGCCTTTTATTCAAGTATCATGTTCTTGACGATCTGGAAACTTCAGCCTTTACACATTTTATCCTCTCCTCCATTCGTCGTCAGGACAATAAATGCCCTATAATGTGCATTGGATTGTTTCCAGGCATTGATTTCCAGTTCTCGACTTTGAAATAAAGTTTGAGTGGGAGAAGCCCTGAATTTTGCTTTAAATTTTCATGGTTACCAGACAACGTTCAATAGTTTCGAGTAAGCCATCTCTTACTCAATATTTTTATGACGAGCTGTTCTAAAGGTGCTTATGATGGCACATGTAACTATCAAGCATGATGACCCCAAAAGCAGATGTGATTATCTAATTTGACCCCTGAACCTTAATGTCATCTGTCGCTCTCTACTTTTTCCTTCCTCCCAGCCCTTCTCTACAACCACTTCCAATGTTCTTTTCTCCGTCCTTCTCTTTTCCAATCTTCCTCTTTGTTTTTCATTTTCGTACCCTCGAGTCAGAACATACAATGCGAACCTCACTCTGACATGATCAGTAAAATAAAAAGTGACTAATTACAAGTTATAGACTATGGTAAAGAATTAGTAGAGGGCAACACAAGTAATTTCTTCACCACCACGTGACTTTAATGCAAATAGCTAGTTTTAAAATGCACAAGGCACAGCGCAGCTACCTCTGACTTTTGCAAATGACTTTGTTGTTCTTTTTCTTGTTAGGGGCTTGCTTTACCTGAGACAAGGCCATGAACAATCTGTTTGCTCCTGCTTGTTAGAAACACTATCGTCATCTTGGCATTGCAAAAAAGATTTAAAACTTTATTATTTCTTGAAGTTTATTTGTTCTCAAGAGCTTTTAGAAACTATTATTATTATCGACCCTGTTGAAAGGGGTGTTTACTTTCCCTTTCATCTGATCTTATCGATAGGCAAAATGTTCGTCATTTTTCTTTTATCATTGTTTTCTCAGGAATAAAGGGGGATTTTTCGTCACGGAACTATAGTAGTTCACTGTAGTTTCAATGATTGAAAACGAGTCTCAATGATACTGTACATCGAGATGCGCTAAACATGTTTTCTCTACTCTAGATTTCAAAGAAGTCAGGAAGCTTTCTACGTATTAAACGGCCTTTCTTTGTGAGCAAAGTCTTATTCAATATTAACATAATATCTGTCTTTCTTGTGCCGTTTCCGCAAGTAAACACAGAAAGCACAAACTCTCTGATTGCTCCTTTGAAGTGAAACTGGAGACTTTAAGTACTGACAATACAATACTGAACGACTGCAAACAACTTTGCTGAGGATATTGGTATGAGGCGGCACAGGAAAGACTTCCATTGTGGAATCGTCATACAGTCCTATTTGAATTCCATGTTCACAGCATCATACGTGAGCTTAAGTGAAAAGAACGATTGTGCCTAAAGGCCAAGAAAGTCCATTGTCTTTAAAGCACTTCTTAGAGGGACAACAAAGGAGACAACAACGATAAATAATATCAATAATAAATTATCGTTATTGAATGATCGAATACATTCACAGGAATTCCCTCGAAACGCTGGCGCAATAAAATATGAACGGAGAGCTATTTCTAGACACAGACAACATGAATAATTAGTGAATCATAACACGGTGTAAAGTATCAATAAACAAAAGGTAACTATGAAATTGTCGCTACACGAGAGGGTGGCTTATTGGAAAATTGTTATCATGTAATCACCGTGACAAATACCCAACAGAGTCAATGTTTTCTTGCAAAAATTGCATTGTTATTAAGAAAGACATGTTTGAGCTTTCAGCAGACATAAATATTTCTTACACTTTCTCATTGAGTATCAATAATTTGTATTAAAAGCATGTGTTTTTTTGTTTGTTTGTTTTATGTCTTTTTTTTCTTTTTTTTTTTTTTTTGGAATACAACAAACAATGAATGGCATGACACACTGAATAGTAACTTCTGTACTCGGTGGTCAAATTGACTGAGGCCAGGGGTCGAATCCACTTAGGGATGCGCACGAGTCGACTAAGAGTCGTCGAATGGATTCGAATCGACTAGTGACCCATTTCCCTCCCAAGTTTTTCGTTTTCTCTTTACTTTATTGCTTTCCTTGATCTACAATCTGATGAAAATTGTCCAGTTTTAAACACCAAAACATAACCACTGCTTTGAATTTTGCTTGTTTGTTTTTTTTTTGTTGTTTTTTTTTATATTTTTTGTTCCTAAATTTAATTTTTTTACTGTCACGCGAAATGTTAAACATTCAAAACGAACGAATAGTTTCAGTAAACTTTTCTGAATATATCTACACGTTTGTTGCTTACTTCGCTCTTTCAACTAGTAAATACGTTGTGTCATATCTTTTTTAATTAAAAAAACTCGCTAATGTTTGGACGGTTGCGTGAGTGTTGTCACAGCACGGATGTGTATAGGTTGCTGGTGACAGTCGTTTCCACAATGTTGAGATCAATCATCGACTCTGTAATGAGATCATGCGAGCAACGTCAAGTCATTATCTACATGCGGGTGCACCTAAATTATCAACGAATATGCTTTTGGTCGCTGGTGTCGTCTGTCCGAGCTCTGCACAACCGTCTTTAGTCAGATCTGACCTTCTGAACTCCCTGAAAAATTAAGGCAGCTCACAGACAACAATGGGTTTCAGCGCCAAGGACACTCATCAATATTCGATTGCCTACAGACTGTATCATCTTTGAAGCAGATTGTTTTGTTAACAATTTTTCTGTTGCAGGCCTTTTCTTAAAAGGAAAGCATATTCAGTTTCTGTTTGTGTATCGCAGCTGCCAGTTCTTAAAGAAACTTTTGTTCAGCTGCTTTTCACTTGGATTCACTTGGATGTTTGCTCCTCCTCTACTTGGGAAGCAGCTATTGTCTCCGTGAGAGAGAAAGCGGTTGATTGATTGATTTATTCTGATTTTTTTTTTTTAAGGCCAGACACCTGCCGAAAAAAATACGTTTCACAAAACAAGAAACTGAAAAGGCGAGGAAAAAAAGTGAAACTTAGTAACTGCTAAACCACTAATTTTTTTAAAGCGTTCATTTAAATGTTTAGAAACCTCAACCAAATTTTAGTCCTTTCTCACATGCCATTATAAATTTATGAGGTTTTGAAGTAAAAAGAAAATTGTAACAAAAACAAGAAACGGAAAAAAGCGAGAAAAGAAAGTGAAAGCTTAGTAACTTTGCTTTATTTAAGCCTGTGATGTAATCTACCAGTTGAATGGAAAATAACCATCTTTTAATGTGTAACTACATATAACTTTAGCATTAATATTAAAATTAATTTTTTGTTCACCTTTAGAAAAGTCAACATGGTTGTGTTGTGTACCCAAATGTTGACCAGGCTGTAAAGAAATACAGTAATTAAAAAAAGTTGTGTTTCTCAAATTGTATACTACACAGTTATAAGTTTAGTGAGGTAACAAGAGGCTCGGTGTCTGCGTGACTGCTCTCCCCTGGTACCACAGACAACAAATAATTAGGACAAAAAAATGTCATTCACTTTGAGTCGAGAATCGGTACAAAGTCCATCAACTTCAAAATGTTTCCATCTTTGATATCTTCGTGTCCAGAATTTAGCCTGAGCTGCCTCGTATACTCTTGTGATTTTTGCGAGCATCAGCAGCAGACACTCTGTGCTCATCTTTCTTAGCAAGCTCGAGCTTACATCAAATATTGAAGTCTGATTCTATATATATATACCTGGCAGACAAAACAGCAAGTAGACGTTAGACAAAAGAGCGAGACAGGTACGGAAAAAGAAAAATGTAAGAAAATGTATTTTGTTGTCTTCCATTTGCGTACTTGGGTCCGAACAGAAATAGTTATGGCAACATTTAAGCAGCACTTCCTTTTTTTTGTTAGGGATCGACTGTGGTCCCCCTTCTCAAGTGGACAACGCCGCAGTGACCTACAACAGTACAAGCTATCAGAGTCAAGCTTATTACGAGTGCTTACCTGGCTACGAGGCTGACTCCGTTGAAAATGTTTTCACCTGTAACGCAAGCGGATATTGGGAAGGAGAGATCATAAACTGCACAGGTGAAACCTTTTTATTTGTGCTGTAAACGCTTTACATCAGGGATGCCCAACCTACGGCCCGCGGGCCATATCTGGCCCGCGAAACTTCTGCCCACAGTGCAAGAAATCGGCATGTTAGTAAAAAAAAAAAAAAAAAAAAAAACCGAAAAAAAAGGAAGAAGAAGTATTTATCCCCACGTAGGGGCGTTTCCCAATCTTTTTTTCGACGGACGAACATTTTGATTCACTGCTCCGACTTGGTGTCTCTACGATGAGGCCGGACATTCAGAAGTTGGTTTCGAGTAAACAACTTCAAATATCCACTAATTACTACATAATTAATGGTAAGTACAGCTTGTTTCTAATAAAAATGGTATCTGCTCTATTTTTTTTCTTTTTTGTATTTTTGCGGTGAAGTGGCCCGCGACACGGCTGTCCGAAATGGATATGGCCCGCAGGCCGAAAAAGGTTGGGCATCACTGCTTTACATTAATGATAAATGCATCACACGTTGTTTCCTTCTTTCTGTTCCTCTCTCTCTCACACACAGTCTCTCTCCCCCAAGCAACGCTCTCACACTAATAAAACATGCCTACATAGCTGTGAGACCTGATATATTAGTTGCTGACGTTTTCTTGATGCTTTATAATTATTACGTATAGTCATCTGTGTTATACACAATGACTAATTAATTGTATCTGAGATAAATAAACAGATCCCCTGGGGCCGAGGTCTTGTCGCGTCGAAGCCACTTACAGACATCTCGGAGATGGTCGATGATACAGAAGCGGATTTAGTAATTGCGAATCGGGGGTCGACATGTCCCACACACATTGCAACGGTTTATGTAACGGGTGCCTGGCAAACTGTGTGTAGTCATGTAGCAGACGTCTCTAGACGAACGGTTGACAGGACTATTGACAAAGTTTCCAGAGAAGCTAGATCAGGCACACAAGTGGATCACATTTCCCATTCGACGAGAAGCCAACAAACAAAAGGATAAATATTTCAACCTTGGAGGATTTCCGGACGTTGTGAGATGCATTGATGACACTCATATACGGATTACAGCTCCAAAGGCAAACGAACATGAACTCGTGTGTTGGAAAAATTTTCAATAAATGTTCAGGTAACATTATACATTTTATAAATAGTTCTTTTTGTATGTAGCTCATTGAGCTCGACACCCAGTGAGAAAACTATCCACATAAGAGCTTTTCATTATTGTTATTCATTTTATTATTTGATGAGGCACACTGGTATTACCATTTCACATAGAATATAGAATTGTAGTCGCTATTGAACATGTATCCAGTAACAGTGTGCAGTTCTCTAGATAAATGAAGTATAATGGTTAATTTATAATGTCTGCACCCACCTGCCTTTTTCCATGTGAATTTTTTATATAGTTAAAAGAAATAAAAACTTTCCTGTGGAGTATCACTTCAAAACTGATCATTCTTAGGATTTTTGACAGAAAAATGTTCCCTGTCTGCCCCTCCCTACTGTATTGAAGTCAGGTTTCTTCTTTTATACTTTTACTAGCCAAATATGATGCAGTTAACTTTAAAAAAATGGTATTCTGAAACGGATGAAAAGAAAAGAATAGTAATAAATTATATATATTTCAACAGGTGATCTTTGATGCTTATCTGATATTTCTTAACATAGTGGCAAAGTGGCCTGGGAGTGTCCATGACACAAGAATTCTAAGGCAGTCAAGTGTTTTTCCTGTTTTTTGAGGCAAACCCAAAACCACTAGATAGTGTCATGTTTGGTGACAGTGGTTACGTAAGTAGAGAATACCAATACTAGGGAGGAGAGGTGGTATAATGTAGCTCATACTTCCACAAGGTGCACAGTAGAAAAAGCCATTGGTATGTGAGATGTACATAAGTCACAAATTATTCGCAGTTAACTGCAAGACAAAGAAAGAATATATTGTGTTAATCAGGAAAAAAATGTAATGAAACCTTGTTGGATAAAATAAAAACTTATATAAATGATCTACAACTATTCCGGACAAGAATCAAGGAAGTGAATAGAAAAACAAATATACATAGTGAGATAGAGTGGTACGTGTATTTTTACAAGGACTTTAAATTTCTGATTTTCAACTTGCTTGCTCAAGTGCAAAAACACTAAGAAATAAGATGTATGTTTCTCTTGTTGACTTTGAGCAAGCCTTTGATTCTGTTAATAAAAATATCCTCTGGAGGGTTTTGAGAGAGAATACTGTGAATGGTAGAATGTATATGGCCTTGCTAGCAATATATAGATCAGTTTTTGCATGTATTACGGATAAGTTTGTTGAAAACCCGCGCTTGCTACGATTCTGTCTGGTTTGCGCATGCGCACGCGCGGATTTCCCCCAAGGCAATACCCAACGATGGGAGTGTCAAGGACGTGCATGCAAATGTCAACGGTCGCCTGGAAACCTGCTAGCCCACGTTAGGTCAGAGGTTATAGAAATGAGTAAATTGCCCGTGCGACAAGACCTCGGACCCTGCAATTTAAGTTGTGGCACGTAAAGACCCCGTGCCCTTAAAATAAAACCAGTTACAACTAACCTCAGCTTGTCTAGTCCTCACCTCATCAATAAGAAGGCTCCTTCAGATTTTCATAAACTGTTTGTCAGAAACTGATTGCGGTACAGCGCCAAATATCTGGTACTCAACACGAGATTTCAACGCGAGCACAAACCTTACGACCGTGGCCACCTACCAGTGCTGGAGTGGGTACACGTACAAGACTGGCCCTCGTTTTAACTTAACCTGCTCCGAATCAACGGAAAAGCAACGTGGGATCTTCTTCAAAGATCTTGCCACAGTGAGTTTTGTGTGTGTGTCCTTAGAGTAAATGACTGCTTTAGTCAAAGTAACCTCACATGTTATGTCTACAGGGGCTTTATTTGGTGGAAAGCCTGCTATAAAGTTACTGATCTCTACTATTTGTATTTGAAGTCCGGCTTAAGAAAGAAAACATCCACGTTTTGTTTTTGTTTTATGTGTTTGTTTGTTGTTGTTTTTTTTTTTGAAAAATTTTGAAGATGTGAGCAAAAGATATATTTAGAGTAGAAACAGACGTTTACAACTTAAAATTTAAAAAATATTACTTTGCGAAAGTAAAAATAATTGTCTTAAGATAAAGTCATTGCGTCAAAAGATCTTGTCAATAGCGTTTGTAAACCGAAAAACTGTGGAAATCTGTGATAAATACCGGTAAAAAAAATTAAATTACAAATCAAGTTTTGGGCTGCAAAATTACATTTGCGTGAGGCACAAAACGCGCTCCTATAAGGAATGTCTAGAGACATGATCTGAATGTACAGCCATGAGTCCAGATGGTTATCAATATTTTTTCAGAACTCAGCACTTATTTAGGGTGCTACGTGGCTGGTCCTGCTGTCGTAGACGAAAACGCCAACCTGAACACTTGTCGAGAGACCTGTTACCCTGGCAACAATCCTTATTCTGCCCTTCGAGGACCTGCGTGCGGCTGCCTCGCGGAACTTCCGGTGGAGAAGGTTGAAGATTCCAACTGTACCCTGCAGTGTAAAAACGAAGACAGTCTGTGCGGCGGAGAACCTAACCTCTGGAGTGTTTACGCTACTTTCGGTATGACACATTTTATATTATAAGCTGTTTGAAATAAAAGAGCATGGGAACTTACTTGACAATAATAACTTGGTGTGGGTTTTGCAGCAGAATGATTATTCTATGGACGGTGATCCTTTGTGCATTTCAGATGGCTGTTACTTCCAGAACTCTTCTGAAGGATCGTTCCCGGTCCACAACCTGGAGACATGCCAGGAGTACTGCCGAGGTCTCGATAACCTTTACGCATCATTTTTCGGTTCTGGTGTCTGCAAATGTCTGAATAAGACAGAACCAGAAGCAACGCCTGTGGGCGATGTGTTTTGCAGCGAGGGGAGCAGTCTTTATACCAGGGTGTACAACTTAGGTAAGCGGTCCCTATTTTACTCAGGGAATGGGGGATAAGAACCGTGTCAAAAGCGAGTCGTTACTCACCCGATTCACATCTGTAAACTGAAAGGAGTCAGTACCAGAGTAGGACAGGTGGAAGTACATGAGCATTTACAATGGGTAGCCTAAGGTGGGGTGAGGGTGGTTAATGAGCTCGAATTCCTTCCCGATTCAGAGTGGTCGTAGTTTGCGATGAAAAATTACCTTTACCTAACTCTCATTTTTACATCTCTCCATTAGCCCGCATTAACTTTTTCCAGCTGAGACACAAACGCTGGCAAGTCAATCAGATCCTTTTTTTTCTCTCCTAGTCCTTTTTCTAAGACTTAAAACCCCATGAATTTCTTATGTCACATGACCCTAGACATTGAAACAGATAACGCTCACAAAAATATATACATAAAAAACTTTTATTGATTGTTTATTTATTTTTGCTTCTTTGTTTATTAATCTTTAAATATAATTTAATGTAGCTCTTTTAAGGACGCAGTGATCGTGTTTGTGTCCCCTGAGACTTTGATAAGTAATCTAAGATTTGATATTCGCTTGATTCTGTCTGGCGGGTGGATTGTTTTAGCCATACATACATGTCCTTTATTTCAGACCTGGTAGATCGCATTGGAAAGGATTGTACCGATCTGTTTGTTGTTGGTATTTACAAACATGGATGGTATTACATGCAAAATATCTCGAACCCTGTCTTCTGCAATTTCTTGGGTAAGAAAGTGACTTTCAAACTTTCCAGTAGGAAACACTAGTACATAGACTTGTATGTTTTATTTATAAGGCAATACATACGAAGCTAAGGATATCTATTTTCAAAACATTTCTTTCCTTATTTGTCAATTCAATTAAAAAATATAATTTTTGTCATTAATTTATCATGTTAGCAATTTCAATTTGATTTATTGAGTAATACTTATTTTGAATAGAGAATAATATTTAAATATTATTTTTATGCTATATCGCGGAACGTCACTGCCTGGTAATATGTTTGCACACCGACACGAAACAGATTTCAATACAAAAGTTTTGAACCTTCTCCGGACACGTTGTTTGATAACTTTCAGGTATTACGGTGTCAATGTAATGTAACATTACTTTCGAATGGCTAGTTTCATTTTCTTACAAACTGTTATTGATAGGCGCTGAACACGTCCATCTTTAACAACATAAGAAAACGAAAATTGTAAATACAGACTGTCAGAGCAGGAATATACTAACCAAAGTAACACTAAAAACCATTAATTTTTTTTAAAAATCAGTAAAAGAAAATCAAGAAATCTTGTTGACGAATCAAAACATCTCTTGAGGTAGGTGAGCATGAAATATATTAAAAGACGTTCTTAAGCACCGAGCAATGAAGGAAAGCATTGTACAAATCAACAATCACATTTTTCTCAGATGACACCGAGTGCAAGGAAGGGTGGCTGGGCGTGAAAGGGAATTGTTACTTCTGGTCGTCGGAATTCAATGCCAGCAACATGGAAACAGCCCACAGATACTGTGTTTCTCAGGACTCGCTCCTGCTCTCCATCAACGATCAAGAGGAATCTACTTTAATCACGAATGTCCTTCAGAGTCAGTCTTTTAGTTGTTTTTGGACTATTTCACATTAAAAATCATATCAAGACAGTGCCAGAAAGCAATAACATTTAGTGGTGTGTGCGTGTAGATATATATAGTAAAATATTCTGAGCTTTTACGTGCTATACTGCAAATTATTTTCAAATTGCTTATTGTTTGGCTGTAGGGATTTGCATCAAAGAAAACTCTTCCGTATAGAAATATGATAATTGAAGTCTAATAACAGTTACATTAAATAAATAACAGTAGCGTGGATACCTTTCTTTTCGTGCTACAAGTATATAGATTTCCTGGGTTAATTATGCTCTTGTCTGTTGCTTCTTTTTTATCTTTACTTCAGAACTGCGTCAGTTAAAAAATATTAAAGCCATCTGGAAAATGGGGCTATACGATCATTTCAAAACGCTTTCCCCTCAATGGTCTGACGGGTCGTTGCTAAGCTACCGGAAATTTTGTGTCAACGTACCAAGCGATCCTAACTGCCAGTGCATGACCATTGGTGATGGCACTTGGCTTTGGAGCGACCGATATTGCGACGAACTCACTAACTTCATCTGCGAGAGCAGTAAAAGTGAGTTACTGACAAGTTCTGCTTCTGGTTTATAAACATCACTTACAATTTAGGCTAAAATACTGGTGTTGATTTGAGTTCTTGTCAGTCGCATGTTTGTGTGTTGGTGTGTGTGTATTATGGTCAACATATGCTTTACCAAACCTATAGATCATTGTAACAAGGAGTTGTAGACAACAGTGTGCCTTCAACAGCAAGTTTTTTAATATATTTCTCACCTGATTTAGTAACGACCATTTTATCTTTACTTGTGCTTCCTGAATCATTAAACACTTGAAAATGTTTGTACATCAACACAGTTTCTTCTTGAACAAGTGCAATGTAGTAAAAGTAAGTGCGAGAGTAACATAATTTTTTCTTCGTATTTTTTTAACTATGCTTACAAAAGTTGAATACCCAGTATGCACCGTGTTTCCCCGAAAGTAAAACCGAGTCTTATATAAAGTTTTGTTCCAAAAAGAAAAGAGGTGTTAGATATCTTTTTTCGTGTACAAAAATCTACATTTATTCAAATACGAAATCTATATACCATGTCATGCCATCTTCTTCTGGAACATCGTCATAACTCTCCCAATCCTGAAGTCCAGCCTGGATTTCTTGCGACTCCATTTCCCGTTGAACCATTGTGCGTTATAATTTATATTATCATTTATACCAATAATATAATTTATTTTTGTATTAGTATCACTATTGTAGCATTCCAGTTTGAGTTTCGTTAGGGTAGGGCTTATATCATGATAATCTTGAAACAAATCATTCTTAAGGCTCATTTTCGTGGAAACACGGTAGAATCAGTTTAAGCAATAATTCTTTATTTCTGATCAACAGATGTGCTTGGATGTGGCGGAATGTTAACAGCTGAAATAAACTCAGTCTACACTTTGAAGAACAAAGAGAAAATGACACTAACCCTTTGTTTTGAAGCCTGTCGCGCTCAAGGCGTTGCCTTGGCAGCGGCGGCTGGGGATACCTGTTATTGCCTGGAAAATCTTCCACCATCTTTTGTTAATTTGACTTGGTCCCAATGCTCCACCAGGTGTGCAGGACATGATTATCAGCTTTGTGGACTCGACGATCCATCAAATACCACCTATACAGTAGCATTCGTTATAAAGGGTGAGTAATGGCGGTGTTTAAAAAATCGTGTTTTCATTTAGAGACTAGTTCATACATTTTTTATACTTCGTGCTGTCAACTTTAAAGTTGGCGGATGTATGTTCACTACGGCATATGACAGTAAAACTTTCTGAGAATATTGTAAATAGGTAATCGGGAGAGGTAGGAAATAGAACAAGGCTGTGATAATCATCCGACAAAAATTTGCTCTAGGTACTGTGAACCACTTACAGATCATTCCGCCTTAGCCATCTCGATCCTTTATCTTTGATGTCATTTAATAGTTCTGTAGTTGTTTAGTGTTAGTTTAAAGTAATTTTAAAGTAGCAATTTTAGAACAATTCATTCTCTGCCACCTTTTTCCAGATGTTGGCCAGCCTCTGGCAAAAAGTTGTCTCGATCTTGAAGTTCAAGGCATAACGGGATCAGTTTTTAAAGTCAGCCAAGATGGAGAAGTGGTTTTGAAAAACTGCAGCACCCAAGGTAAGACTTTTGTAGCATCATATGTGTAAAATACTGTGTGGAAATTATTACTGTACAAATAGTTACTACTGACCACAAAAGGCCTCGTGGTCATCTTAGGGAGTTAGTTTGTGATCACAAATCAATGTCTCACGAAAAACATTTATATTTTAGAATTTCTTTTTCTTTGTCGAAAGATAAAATACATGATCATTGCTTTATCTAAAGATTTTTATGATAATCTTTTGGCTATGACTCGTAGTCGTAGCAACTTAATGGAACAGGAACAAGGTTTTAAAAATACATAGAATACTTTTGTCCTATTAAATTTAAGAAAGTAGAAAGTCCTTTTATATTTTTTTTTTGAAAAAAATTAAATTTCTTCTGTTTCAAAAAATATGCTTGCGTAATCGTAAACATAAAACCACCTTGTGTAAAAAAATCCCAAGACGCCATCGTAATTTAAAATGAAATAATTGGCTCAAACTGAGACTGTGAGGCAAACTTCACAGAGTTGTAACTGTTTTCTAAGTAAAGTTGTGGAAATGAAGTTTTACAGCCCAGACTCATTAACAGCTAGCAAACTGGAGGAAAAGATCCAGACTTGGTAGCAGTCCCATTAAACTAATTATTTTTTCCACAAACTAGCATAGGACGTAAAATAATCTACTGGATGAGAGAAAAGAATGAAATCGTATGAACCCCGTCTTTTCACCCCCTCACCTCCATAACAAAAGATATAAATCCGATTAAACAAACTATTTTTTGTTGCAGGGATTGTTTGTCCTACAGGTTCGGCGTCTATAAATGGACGCTGCTATAAGTATCTTACACAGATTGCGTTAAGTCCTCAAGACATTTGCAGTAGCATCTTTGGTTCATATGTGTCTGTTATTGACACGGAGCAAGAAAAAGAAATTCATTTTGGAGAAAACAACACGATCACAACGAGTGGGCGAAACGTCTGGACTATTGGCCTGTTCGACCACCAGCAAACAGGCTTCGTCAGAACTAGCAGTGGTCGTGCCTTGAAAGGGTTGCCGATTGGGGTAGGGAATCTCACACCCGAGAAAGGCCCCTGCATCGCCTTCGACAGAAGCACAAATCTGTTTGTCTCAACAAGCTGTACTGAGAATCCTTTTATATGCGAGACGGGAGCAGGTAAACATGTTTATTACGTGTGTAAACAAACGTTTGAAGTATGGTTACTATGCTTAATAATTCTTCCTTAAGCAGGAATAGAATTTTTAAAAAATTAACCATTGAATTTTTGACTGTGGGCCACACCCAGCTTTAAATTTCTTTATTTCATTTAAAGGGTTTGCTCGCTCGCTCATTCTCATTCACTCATTATTAAGTAGCCAGGAAGGCCTCTACCCCCAATCAACAAGTAAAACCGACCCTCCACTCACCCACTAGCGAATTAACAATAAAGTAACAAACAAACGAGCGAGGGAGGGACTATTAGTTCTTCAGACTTTACGATGCCAGTATGAGGGCCTCATGACTATCCTTTGTGTAATCTCACAGACTTCTTTGGCTGCGCGGCACTGTCATCTAACAAGGTGCTAGTCCTCGACAACTATGAGGAGATGAGCGTCACCCAGTGCGTCGAGCTTTGCCGGGCGAGAGGCGACACCTACGCTTTGCTGGGCGTTCTCCCCTTTAGATGCTACTGTTCTCTCCAGAAGCCGATCTCAAGCCAAGAAACCTGCAATAAATTTTGTTTCTACCCAGTGGGCCAGCTTTGTGGGGGATCTAATGCTTTGTCTGCATACACTATTGGTTGGCATCCTATTCCTCATCCTCCTCCTCATCCTCCTCATCACCACCACCACCACCACCACCACCACCACCACCACCACCACCACCACCACCACCACCACCATCACATCATCATCATCATCATCATCATCATCATCAATCAATCAATCAATCATTATCATCATCGTAGAAGTAGTCATCATCATCACCACGACCATCGTGGTCGTCATCTTCATTGTCATCCTCGTCTCCGTCATCATCATCGTCGTCGTTTCGTAATACGCAAAAACTTAAAGCCGTTGTTGTTGTTTTTTTTTCTTGAAGGCGAGTTTCCTGCATTTGCTACTTCTTGTGAGGACCTGTTTGCTGAAGGATTGCTGGTGCCTGGAAAATATTTGATAAACAACCAGTCCATGTGGTGCACCATGAAAGGTTTGCCCTTTGCTTGTCGTTACTTTGGTGAATAGTTTTCAAGCTTAAATTAAGGGAAAGAGAAGATGGGATGTGGAGGGATTCATGATTTGCAGACTGTTGGTTCTTTCTTCCAATAATCGTTTCTCCCCTGCCTTCAAACATGTCCGTTATACTCGTGCATTCAACTGAAACAAGAAACCTTTTTCTGACAGCGCTGGTCAAACACATTGGCATTTAAAGCTTGTCATGCTGCTTCTAATTTTCTTTTAATCTCACAAAATGCACCTTCACTGAACTGTTTTCTTGTCATTTCCTGACAGATAATTCCACGTGCTCAGTAGACCTCTCCCCTGACTGGCTGCACGTGGGATTACAAGAACAGTGTTTTCATTTGTCACGGTCCACAGAGTTACCGACTACTATCTCTGCAACCTGCAAAAACCTGCAACCGTCAATGGTTCCTGCCTCCATACGGTCTGAAGGAGAACAAACACTTCTGATAACACTTTACAAGAGTAGGTTATTTACCGTGCAATATGTATGTCATTATGTAATAAAGATCATTTAGGTCATTGACTGTGTGATATTGAAGACGGCGCAGAAGCAAGTTCTGGTATTATTTATTATCTGCGGAATATCGTCCACACCATGCAGGCTTTTGCTACTAATCTGACAGTAATGATTACCCTTTACAGGTGTATTATTTTTTAGATTATCAACTGCACAATATTGAACACTGCACAGGAGTATGTGTTTTCCATTAATATTTACTCAATATTTAAATAATTTTCTTTATTCGCATAAATGAGCGTATTTTTTAAAATACTTACAAGTTATTTTAGGGGTTTAGTTTTCCAAACTAAAATATTATTAAATATAATTCGGAAAAAATGATAAAGTTGTAAAAACAAAACTTGGGTTATAAATCATCTTTCAGTTTGTCTAAGCTTTTAATAATTAAAAAACAAGAGTTTGTTTCAGTGCTGAAAGACGCTGGTCTGAAGAATCCGTTTCGCATCGGAGCAATGGACCAGCTGGAGGTGGGCTGCTTCACCTGGGCAGACGGCTGGCTCTTCGACTTTGCCCAGTGGAATACTACTTACCCTAATCTGCAATACAGAAGAAGTGAAAGCAGTGACAAATATTCGCATGTCCTGTTTATGAATACCGGTGAACTGATGAATTTTTATACCACTCTAGAAGAACGAAGGGTGCTGTGCAGAGAAATTACAGGTAAGGGATGGGTTACAAATATATTTCTGAATGGTGGATGGTCGGGACTGCACGTGATTTAAACTGCCATTTCAATCACAAATGGGTGATAGACTAAATGAACAATGTTCTACCTTGTAGGCAGAAAATTTTCTATTTTATTCCTTAACGTTTTTGTAACCTCTGGAAAACTTAAGTTAACCTTTTCAAAAGTCTGAAAAATTTTTCAAACCATCACAGATTATGTTGGGTGCTACCTCAAGCCCACTGATTTACAAGCAGCAGTAGCTAACTACTCTTCTATGAGCCTGACGATGTGCAAACAAGTTTGTATCGGAAACACATCAAATTTTGCTGCCGTTGAAACGGAGAGCTGTTACTGCTTGACCTCTGAACCTCCAAGAAGTAATCTCGTGAGTACGACAGGTTGCGATGTACCTTGCCCTAGCAATGAGTTTCAAAGCTGCGCTCAACCTGGATATCTACGGGTTTATTCGCTCAGTGAGTTTGGTTTTGAAATCTTCCTTGCGAACATTGACATACTTTCCAATGAATAGTTATTTTTTTCTTTGGAATTATTGGTGTTTTTTTCCTACATTCTTTGATGAAAAAAGACAATTTTATTGCAACATTTTCATTTGGACAATATTGCTATTATTACTGTTAATATTAATGATTCCAGTTACGTGGGTCAGCAGTCTGTCAGTTCTAAATAAAAAAGTTTGTAGTAAAACACTTCCAGGGGAGTGTGCTTGGAAATGTTTAGTGAAAACTCACACCAGAAAATTTAAGTAAACTCCGACTTGCAGACTACACAGACGTGGCGACTCATTGCAAAGTCCTCTACGGCAACTTTGTGGTACTGGAAGGAACTTATCTTCTGAAAAATACAACAACTGGTACCACGACACCTACCACCTGTGGCTTGTCGAGTATGTATCGAAATAATTATCTACAGAAACAATTTGGTAGAACGAAATCAACACGGCTAAACATAAACAAAGACGATACGAATAATACCACAAGCTAGAAACGGAGCCAGTTGCAATTTAAAAAAGTCATATTTAATATCATACAAAATATTGTAAAAATGTTTTGTAGTTTCATCGTGTTAGCAAGCGAAAACGTTCAGATTATTTATGGAAATACAGCAAATTGTGATGAAGGGGTAGATGGCTATTTGTTGGGCTGCTAAGTGAATCGTCATTTGGACTGACTGAGGGGTTGAACGAATGTTGATATGGTGTCAGCTACTCAGTCGGTTCACGTCCTCTGGTCTTCGGTACATGTACTCCTTTTGCTCTGCAGACTCCACAACCTGCCCCTTAGGGTACATAGGGTACAAAGAAAAGTGCTTCCGCTTCTTCCCATCCAACAAGTTCGCGGAGAGTGCGACAGACCACTGCGTGTCTGTGGGTGGTTACCTAGCGACGCCACGCACCCAGGGCGAGATCGACTTTTTCGTGACAGTCGTGAAAAGCATCCCCAGTTTGTCAAACCTCTCTATGTGGCGCCTCGGTATCGTCGACCTCATGAATGGTTGGGTTCCATTGATTTCTTTCAAGTCGAAAAATTTTCTTGTCAACTCTCACTTTTTCTTCTTCGTCTGAATAGTTCTCTACCTCTCTTCCTTTCCTGTCTTTCATCTATCCTTTCTTTTCTTACGTCTCTTTGTCCATCTACATGTCATTTTAAGCTTCTGTCTATTCGTCTAATTTTCGGTTCATTTGTCCATCCTGCCTGTTCATGCGTGTGTTCGTCCATCTGCCTATCCTTGTCTATCCTCCCACGTATTTTTTTTCCGCTTGTCCGTCTACTTTGTTTACCATGATAGACGTCTCTGTTTCTTTTGGCAGTTCAGTTTCGATCGACTTAAAGCAGATGTTCACTGTTTGCTTCACCAGGTCAGTACATGGCGGCGTCAGACGGGTCGCTGATGGCGTTGTCTGACATCTGGAACACCACGACGACAAACGACAGAAAGATTGGACCATGTAGCAGACTGATGGTCGATTCTAAAAGCTTGCTTGGGTCCATTTGTGCCGCCGATGATCCCTATATTTGTGAAACTGGACCTGGTTAGTTGAGCCTCTCTCACTGTATCTTCATATCATAAATTCAGCTTGAGATATTTTTTGTTCGTCTTATGTAACATGGCATTGGGCGAGAAAGTTATTTTTGGGAGTATTTTAAGAATTTGTATAAAAGAGGGAAAAATAACTTTTAACAGCTACTGCTGTGCGCTAACAGTAAAAAAGATTTACAAACTAAATAAAGGGGTGATCAGAGAGGTCTGGAAGGAAATTTACCAAAAAGGGCGACTAGGTATACCTGAGAACACGGTAACCTCTACTGAAGGACGTTCGAGTCCCTTGTGAACAATGTACAACATCGGTTCCCTGTCCGCTTACAAATCCATTCCTCTTGTCGCCTTCACCGTTTTGTGTACTGTCTATTGATTCGGAGACCTATTCATGATTAGGACGTTGGTTATTTAAATTGGAACTATCCTTCTGGCCATATTACCGTTGTTTGTTTGTTTGTTAGCTTGGTTGATTGGGCTTTTACGTGGATGGGTAGGTTCGGAATTGAACACGAGTTTGGTATTGGGTTGGTTATCATTATTGATTGAATTTAAGATTAATTGGTTTCTTGTTTGGTATTATGGTTGTGATTGATTTATGGATTGATCGATTGATCTGCAGTGTTCCTGGGCTGCGGTCACGTGCCCCAACAGTCGATCAGCTTCCAGGTAACTCTCAGCGTGATGTCTGTTCAGCAGTGTTTAACCCTTTGCGATGCTAAGGACATCCGTTACGCTGGGCTGACGTCATCTGTTTGTGCTTGTGTCAGCGAAGACCGCATCAACAGCACCAACATTTCCAAAACACAATGTGAAACTAGGTGTACACATTCGCTATCCCAGAACTGCGGGTCCGGAAACCCAACCGGCCCCTTCGCCATCTATGACACAGGTGCTATTACATATCCAAATATTTTGTTTCGTGATTTTCTTGTATATCCCTTAATCATATTTTTACCCTTTGTCGAGACTTTTTTTTACATGTCTATGATAATTTAGATGTTATGTTGCTGTAAACATATGTATGGTGATGTAGCCAGTTTTTTAAAGTTTAATGTTGTTAAAGTCATCATTATTGTCAATAAAATTATTACTATTTTTCCTATGAAAAAAAAGCTCGTAATCGCCTTCATTAAATGATCCAGGGTCCTACTCCTACGACGACAAGACACAGGTATCGTGCCTGAGACTACGACAGTATGGTGTGACGGCTGTTGGAGAATACTATCTGAAGGCACAGAACACAAGCAAGATAAAGGTTACTTGCTACAACTACGGTAGGCCAAAGAAACCTTGCTTCCTAACAAAATAAAACTGAACATTGAAAAAGCCCCTAGTCTCTCTCATGTCGTGCTTCTAGAAGCAGGGCAAACGATAGGGTTAACTTGTTCGGGTGGCTGGATTTTTGGCTGTTATGAGCAAAATTTTAAACCGAACACATATAAAGAAACTAATTCATATTGCCAAGCAGCTCCAACAGGGACAAATATCTGTTTCAGGGTCTCGACTGAAAGACATTCTCAAAACGGAGGCATCTGTAATGCTGTACAATGCATCTACCAATGAAAACATTTCTCATAATGCAAGGTATCTCCCTCCTTATTCCTAATGACACAAGGCATTCTCCTCCCTGTTTCTAGCGATTCAAGGTATCTCCCTCCTTCTATCTACTGCCTTGCCGGAATATAGCTTTAGTTGCTGACTCGGCATAAAACAACAATTCTCCCTCACCTCCTTATTTCTAACGATGCAAGGTATCTCTCTTCCTATTTCTAATCACGATATTTATCTACCTCCTTATTTCATTGAATGGTACAAATGAAATACCATTTCATGCTGTAAAAGAAAACATCAAACTTATGCCTGCATGTATATAGAGAGGATTTTATATGAAGCTAAAAGAATTGATGGAGGGCTAAATAGAAGGTCGGATTGACTCATTAATCGATCGATTGATTGAAGTGTATTATAGTACCAGAGATGTCGATTTTTAAATTGCAGACTGGACGTTGAGAGTGTTAAGTGGATGTCGTGGGTGCCTGACATCACAGACAACTCTCCGTGGGTACAGGTCACGTTGCCCGATTACTATTTAGTCAAAGCAGTCGCCATTTCAGGTCAGTTGTTCTTGTTAACTTCCGAGAAATCAAGTGAAATGTGTGTTTGAGAGAGAAGGAAGAACAGGAAGAAGTATTGTAACAGTTTGATGATCATTATATACCTTGAAAGCGGCGGCCCGGTGGCGCAACGGTTAGCGCTGTTAGCGCCTGTCACCAATACAGTGAAGGTTGGCTGCCCTGAGTTCATTTCTCGTCTCGGGCACGCTGTTCTTTCTCTGCACGTGGCATCTGTTTACAGGGCTGGCCGCCCTCCGCCAAGGACGGTCCCAAGCCCGGCTGAAAAAGGAGGAGGGTTGGGCGTGGGGCCAGCACCCCCACCCCGTAAAAAAACAAATCCTTGCTACCGAAACATCGACAACAGTTAAGACTGTAGTCGATGGCCTATGCCCCAGGAGGGGCGAAAGGGCCTAAAAAAATAAAAAAAAATAAAAAATATACCTTGAAAAGTGTTCAGTTTAGAGAATCCTACATTAACTTCATCCTTTATTTAATTTTTATCTGATGCTTATTTCGCTAATTTCCCTTCACCCTACATTTCCATCCTTCTCTGTTTTATTTGATCGCAATTTTCTCTTTTTTTATACTTTTCTCTTTAACCTACTTTCATATCATTCTAGGTTTCATTTCGTTGCACATCTTCTAACAGTCTTTCATCTTACGTTCATACCATTCTTTTTTCTTTAGTTGTTCACATCCTACGTTTAATATCAACCTACCACATCATTATACATTTTATTTCATCCTACGTTTGTTTAATTTAACTTTCTATCTCATCCTACTTTTTTATCATGTCGCATTTCTTTCTTTGACAAAGTTAAAATCATCGCCATCGTCTATCAACGGTGTCCGTTATTAATCGTACACACTTGACCGTTATTATGCGTCTACATAAACTGATAGTTTTGAAGTGGATGGTAAAACAAAATGAAAAAAAAACAAAACAATCCAGCCAGAAAATTGTTCTTGATGCAGGGTCAAGTGTTCAAGGGAACAGTGACTACGTCACAAAGTTTGAACTCCAGCATGGACTACTTGAAGACGACCTGCTCACGTACTCAGAGACTGTAACTAGACTTTCTATCATCCAGAAAATTTTGAGCTCTGTCCACAATCTGTGCTACCGCTTTTTTTTAATTTTTGTTTGTTTTTTGTTCTGTGTCCGTTCATTTCTGTAATTTTAGGACCCGCTTTGTAGTAGAAGCTGTCAGCCTGGCTTTAAAACTGAGTTCCAGTATCAGTGCCTCTTCACTGCTGTTTGTATTTCTTTACTCTACCATTCTGCACTTTCTGTTTACAGGAATGATGACGCAAATCACCGTATGTTCTATTAGTGTTTCTTTCAGACACATTAATTTCTATTAGTGTTTCTTACAGAAAGTTGATTTAACATCTTATTCTAATTGTAGTACGTTCTTTCGTGTATCTTTCTATCTCGTTACCTCACATTGTCTTTCCGGCAATCACATTATGCCCTTTTTATTTTTCTTTTCAGTTCATCGGAATAGAAAGTGGCATAAGCACGGACCTTGTGGTTCGGTTCCTGTTTGAACCAGTGGTGGCAAAGGTCCTCCGCCTAAACCCCCTTCAGTGGCCTGATTCAAGGCGTCCTGAACTCGTCTTCACATTTCTAGGAGAACTTTACAAAGACTTCGATCGTACGTACTTGTGAACTGAAAGTCTAATCTTTGTTTGATTTTTGTTTGTTTTGTTTTGATATGTCAGCTCACATCATCATTGATTTACGGGCAATCGTCACCATAATCTTTTTTCAATTTGTTTTTGATATTTAAAACATTTACTTAATTTACTTCAGGCGGTGAAAATTTACTTTCACGGTTTAAAAATCCACGAATAATTGAAACATTTTCTGATAGTTCTGACATTTGACATTAAAGTTTTTTCATAGCAGTATACTAACAATCTACAACGCTATGTAGCTTAGATCCTGTTAGAATTTAGATAAAATAACATTTTATTTACCCCAGAGGCAATCTGTGGCAGCTCGATTAAAAAAAAAAGCCCAGAAAATACTACAACATGTTACCACAACATATTCATATCAGCCAAGCACACATACACATTCATGGTTCAGATAGCTGCATTATATCATATAACATATTTTTTGTGTGTGTTCTCAGACAACCAGACTTACATCGGATGTTTCGCGGACCCTGAAAAATCCCTTTTCAGTTCATATACTGTGGTGTCGACTGCAGAGGCCTGCAAAAATCACTGTCTTGCAGAAGGGAAGCCAATGTATGGCCTTGTCCTTTCTGATGCAGGTAAAGCTGACGACTATAATATAGTTATTATATAATAATAACCCAATGTTCTAAAAGTGTAAAGGCTCTGAATTTTAATAGAAAGGTTCCTCTGTGTTTCTGCTATTATATATCAAAGCTACGAACATTTCTCTGATTCTTTTGAAATCAAATGTTTACTGAAATAACTGGCCATTGTTGAAAGTTTGCTGTAGAAGTTAGACATACTTAATAATTACGTGTGGGTTCATTTTCATTTTTTATCCACTTTTCGTGATTTGAAGATACAATCTGCGCCTGCGCCAGCGAAGTTGGCACTTACGGTTTACTGGGAGATGACAGATGCTCCTACAACTGTAGTGTGGATGAGAAATGTGGAAGCGATGCTGAAGCGTCTGTTGCTGTACACAGAACATACTGTAAGAACAATTGAATCGTTGAACATTCAAAGCACATGAAGTACACTTTTAAAACTACAGGTTCCGAGTTTATGAACCATTGTTTTCCGTTCAGTTAAATTACAAGCTTCCTGAAGTTGTTTTGCGCTCGTAAGCAAGCACACAAACACCAACCTCATTTAATTACCTAGGTTATCAAATATCTACTATTTAGAATATCAGCAAGACTGTATGTAATGTGTTTTGGTTAGGTTAGGTATTTAACATCACATTGTAAATGTTTTGACAAAAATATATAAAGGACTTTTCGTGGAGATTATTATTGGCTTGCGACTGGCTTCGAGAGTTAGACAAATAAAATTCTTTTTGAGTTCTTCTTATTATCGAGTTACTGAACTGGTTTATTTTTGATCTTTAGCGAAAAGCTGTCCAGAACCACCTGTTGTTGGGAATGCCAGTTCGAAGAAGACTTACCTGGAGTACTCACCTGGTGTCGCCACCTTCGGCCTGAACGTGACCTACACGTGTAACGAGGGTTACGAGTTTCCTGACCTCAGCAGGAACATGACAATAACTTGCCAGCAGAACAACGAGTGGTCACAACAACCACCAGATTGTCAAAGTACTTCTACTTATTTATTTGCAGCCACAGTAGTGTTATTGGAGGCAGTATTAACAAAAGCAATAACAATGTCGGAGCCGTAACAGCAGATCAGATTAATTTTAACACGGGAAAAAAAACGTGCCTATGAAATGCAACCAAGTTCAATGAAATATTGACAGCAACGAGCATGTATGCTTCATATAATTAGTAAGAGACATGAGCTATATACATATTATGTCAGAGACAAGGGATGTACATTGTGTACATTATTCCCATCTTGCATTGCGTGAACTTTTACAGGTAAATACAAGATGCGATGCAACGTGCTGTGCAGTAAACATCATTTGTCTCTCCATTATTTTATAATCATATTACACTTTTTGGGATGGTATTTTCATCCATCTTGGGATCCTAAATTCTGTTCGCTAATATCCACATGTGTTTCTCCATGAATCTCTTTCAGCTTGAAGAAAAAGTAAAAATGGTTATTTTAAGTTAAGAAATTCATAGCTCCTCTCCTCTTCCACTCTTGTCTCTCTTTTTTTCTCCTTCTCTCTCTCTCACATGCACTCATGTTTATTCTCTTGTTGTCTCTTTTTGTCTCAGTCGTCTCCTGTCCGCCTCCTCAGAACATGATCAACTCTCACTTAAAGTACAAAGACCTGTTCTACGGTTCAAATGCTACCTACACGTGCGACAAGAGTCATTACATTATTGGCGGCAAATCACTTGCTGTGTCCACCTGTTCAAGTGCCAAGACCTGGACATCTGCACTGCAATGCTTATGTGGGTACCGTTTATGCTGGACTCATTTTCGATCTTTTCTTCAGTTTTATTGTCGTTACATTCAATATTGGAATCACTTCTTCAACCCATGCCTCTTGAAACTTATTGACCGTTAATATGTTCCCACAATAGTTTATTCAGTTCCCTTTATTTCATGAATGTAACGTCTCTATCAGACGTTGTCTTGTTGCTGCACAGCTACATCTTAGCCTCAGTTCGGTTTATCTTTGTGTTTGTGTGTGTGTGTGTGAGTGCCGGAATACGTGTGTATGTGTGTTTAAAAGAGAAAACAATAGTTAACGAGTGTGAATGAAGTTTCGCAGGTGTGCGTGAACGCAAATGTGTTTTATACTGATTTCTTTTTTATTTGCTTTTTAAAAAAATGGAAAAGAAAAACATCTTTCCCTGGCTTGGTGTTTAGATGTGAGACCCAATCGAAAAAACTATGCCTGCCTGTTGGCAAGAGGTCAGCTGATCACTGGCAGCAACCTTCTCGAGATGTGGACACGCAGTCGCTTGGAGTGTAGCGTGCAGTGCATGACCACCGACGACTGCTCTTTCTACAGCTTCTCCCAAAACTCCACGTCCTCAGGCATCAACTGCAAGATGCACAGTGACAACAGTGGCATCGTTGCCCATAGTTCCTGGACTATCTTTGCCATTAGCCCCACGAGCTGCAGTTAAAGCGAATGGTTAAACAAATGAATCGTCATTGACCATTGTGCAAGTCTATTACAGAGGGTTTCTTGTTTGTGGTTGTCTTTTATTGTATCATTTTATTCCAATTTCTATTGAATATCAAAGAACGAGCCAAAATGTGCGGTGGTAATACTGATCAGATGATCATCCCTCCACCCTCAACCACCCCTGTTGTTTATGGGGTTTACATCAGACACGTCTAGCAAGTGTATGGTAAGATATATTACAAAAATGATCCTGTTGTGCATTGTGGTTTATTACACCATGGAACAAAAAAGTGTTTCGTCCATCTGCTGTTCTTTTTTGCTAAGCAAATATCTGGGAAGAGATTGTCTTTTGGAAGAATATGACTTTGTGAATTTTTATGCAAGACATGATGACAGTAAGGGCAAGAAAACCGACACTTGACAGAAATCAGCTCCACTTTTTTGACTTCAACAAAGCATTCTATCAAATTAATTACATTTCCAAGAGCAATTAATTATTTCTGTTTGTGTATTTGCCTTCCTTCTTCCATTACCCGCCCATCAGCTTTTTCTGAGAATGAAAATGCATTGAATTGACCGCTTCTATTTTCACAAAGTACTGATCTGACTCCAGTCACAGATCGATCTGCTGCCATGTAAAAGTGGAAACTTGTTACACCCACTGACCCAGAAAAAAGCTGCTTTCAAACTTGATGGACGTTGGGGATAAATCTATTGGTGTGAACAATAAAACTTATAAACGTATTCAAGCTGCCAATCTCCCGTCTGGCATGAAATGTTCACAGCCGCTTACAGAATGTAATTACAAAACATCAA
The DNA here is from genome assembly GCF_003073045.1 of Pomacea canaliculata. Taxonomy (NCBI): domain Eukaryota; kingdom Metazoa; phylum Mollusca; class Gastropoda; order Architaenioglossa; family Ampullariidae; genus Pomacea; species Pomacea canaliculata. The sequence continues at coordinate 11,284,944 of NC_037591.1, read as the reverse complement.
TTGACCATAATTATCTTTTTGAGAAATAAAATAAACAACAAAAAACGCGTAATGATGTTTTAACAGAAAAGTGCGCAAATTGATTTTTGACAGAAGAAGGGTCAAGTTTTGAAGGACTTTGCTACATAACATGCACTGTAATTCTATTTAATTCTAAACTGATCAAAGTTGTGAAGATGCTATGTTTTAAACCTTTTGTAGAAAAGTATTTTATTTTGTCTTTTGTTCTATGACCGATTTAAGAAAACAATTGCAAATGCTACTTAAAGCAGAGACAGTTTTTATGTGTCTGTAGTGGATTTTAGAGCTCGAACAAGCTTAGGGTTATATGTTTTGATATTGATGTTCGCTGTCTAATTCTACTTGTCCTGTGTAATTTTAAAAAAACTTACAAAATGTTTATAAAAGACTTTGCAAAAGTATTTAAATGAAACAATAAAACATTATCTTTATCGTCCACTCTTAGTACTTATTTCTCTGAAGTTTTGAATGATATATAGGGCCTTGTTTAGTGCTCGCATACCTGTAAAGTTCAAGAAGGGCAGCATGTATAACAGTGGGATCATCAAGGGCAAGCTAAGACGGACTAAGCGTATTGCTGAGTGGTTCGAGCACTGGCCTCGGAAATGAGAGACGTGCCGGTTCGATAGCAGTCGACCCAGCTGGAAAGGGATGGCTATCTGAATCCATAAAGGGATAGGGAAGGTAAGGCAGCAAGGAAGAAGAGATAAACCTTGCCCCAAGAAATGGGGGATCACTAAAACTTCCCTCCCAACGACCTGGGGACGACTTTCACCTCGACATCAAGATCAATGAAACATACCCTACATAAATAGAATGTGGCGGTGTGTGTGCATAAGCACACAGTCACACTACATATTTCTTCCTCCAGGAAGTCTTTATTAAATATACTCATTATTTATAGAAGTTGCACTTATTAATAAATTTATTTTTAAGACAATTTTTTTATATATTCTGTACACACACACTCATTCCATGCCGATGCTTTTTCATGTTTTGCTACAGATCATTTCACTAACAAAAATATTCAGTGCTATAACAAACAGAGAACTGCACACATTTCCTTTACTAATTTTTTTGTCCTAAAAATCAAATTAAAACGAAAAAAGAGGAGAGTTAATGATATTCCAACTAATTAGAATTGGGTGAAAATACAACCAAAAAATGTGCTGCACAGTTTATGCAAGAATACTGAGAATAATTAACTAGTTTAAATATCATATCAAAAATATAACATATATATATATTCTAGAAGGTATTAGAAAATCCTCTGAAGATATACTAAAATTAAAAAATAGTATCAAAAAGTTTTTTCTCTTGCATTCAGAGCTTTGTTTTAGAAGATTTTCTAAAGCCAAAAGCAAAATAAAAGCTTTCCTCTTTCAACACAAACACAAACAACAAACTTTGACAATTATGAATCTCACATTTATGGCACATTTTAAATGAAACCTTAATACTTTGCAGTTCAGTGCTGTACAGTTACATCTACTGTCAGATTTTATTCACATATAAAGTGAGCATCTCAGACTAAAAAATGATGCAAATGATATTTACATTTTAAGCAAAATACACTTTGTAAAAATTCAGATTAGAACATAATTTTATTTCTTATGATACTTACAGTATCTATCCTTTGTATCAAATTATTTTATTTTTGATTACTTATGTTTTGTACAATTTAGTTTTCAATATTAAAATTTTTCATCAGTTAGAGCACAATATTTTCATTCAAAATTGCAGTAATAGAAAGCCCCCAGATCCCACTTGCTTAAACATGAACTAACCCACAATAAATACACATTCCTAATGTATACTTGGTGTCATTTAAAGTGCATAACCACCTTTACTCTTACTATACAGTTTGCACCTGCAGATGCAAAATGTTTCCATACCTATAATAACAGTTTTGTTAATATATCCACATTGAGTCAAATATTAAAAACTAAATAATTCCCACCTATCCAAAGATCAAGGGATAAAATAAATGCCACACTCATCTACAAATATGGCTGCACACCTACTTGTCATATATTATTTCCTAGTGTTCTGGAATCACACCAGCTGCAGAGTAAAATGATCAAAGTATGCATACACATATAAAATATTTAAAAGCACCAGTTAGCTCAACCCAAATATTGGACTGAAAACAATTTAACATCTGATTGTATAATTGTACTAGAAATTACACCTTGTTTCTTTACCAAACTTGTGGAGAAATGGCAACAAAAGTAAATTTCTGAATGTACAGAATTATATATTGAAACAAAATGCCCATTTAGTCAACATGAATTGAACACATTTCTTAAATCAGCATAAAAAGTCGAAAATAATGTAAAATAATGTAAAAAATATTTGATCACCATACAGTCACAGCCTATCAACAAACATTTATCTCACAGGTGTTGGTAAAAATATTACAACTTGAAAAAAAAGATTTTTCCGGGTTATTATTATCATGTTTCTTTTTTAATTCAAAGACTGTTTATTCTTAGTACACATACTTTGGTTGATTTCTTTGTAAGCATAACTCTTCCTCCAGCACCTGTCGGTTTCTGACCATACCTTCAGGACCATGGTCAGATATTAATGGTCGATGAATGGGGGTTGCTAAGTGATTAGAGTGTACTGACAAATCCTGAGCCACAAGAGATATGGTTCGCTCCTCTCCATACTCCACTGTGTCTCTGTGTTCTGAAACAAAGGAATCATCACCACCACTAATGGTGTACATTCCTTCATACATCATTAGACTGGGTTTGGTGGTGCCACTCTTTAGGCTGTTGCTCAGCTGTCCTGCTTTGCGCCGATGGTTATTAAGATGCATACTTAGGCGAGTAGGAGTCTTAAAGTCCGCAGGACATAAGTTGCATTTGAAAGGCTTGCGCTTCGTGTGCCCAATTTCATGTCGGCGAAGCGATAGCTTGTTAGTGTATGACTTGCCACAATATCCACACACCCAGTCACGAGTTTCCAAGTGAGTGTACATGTGTTTATCCAGATGACCTTTCTGATAGAAACTTTTTCCACATGTCGTGCACATGTAGTCCTTCTTACCAGCATGGGACTTTTCATGACAGTATCTGAACAAAAACAAAAGTAGATGAAATTATCTTTCAAGGCAAGAAGTAATCTTATAAGTCCCCATGAACTCCCATTCCCCTCACCTCCCCCAAAAAATCATTGAAATAGACTGCTACAAAAATCAAAGGACCGTTGTTTATAACTGATTTTTGACATGGAGCTACAAAATAAACTAATCCATTGTTTAACTCCTTAAAAATACATCATCTTCAGCAAGGTGACTCACAATCTGCTTGTAAACGACATCAATCCAAGAATTGGATGATAGAACGTTTTTCTTTTTTCAGCAGACAGACAACAAAGGCACTAACATGAAAGAGCTGCTGTGAGATAATTTAGGAATCATTTTTCTCTACATGTCCTTCCCTTCTGACCACAATATTGAAAAGTCAGGCATCAGTAAGGTTTGGAAGGCCAAGTAAAAATACCTGGTTGTTTTAATCTACTCTGGTACTGTAATAGCTATTTACTGCATTGGACATTTTCAGCACAAAAGAGATAAAAAAAACCAATGTTTTAGTAAACCTAGTATCTATAGCTTATAAAATATTTGATGTATCTTTATCAGTTGATAAGGTACAAAGAAATGTAAAAAATTTTGATTCTCATTTGCCCTGACTTTATCCACATCTTTTGATCATTTCAGATCTTTAATGTACATTGTCCACAAGAAAACAACATAACTTTTAATGGTCATTGAGATAAATAGATCATTATGATCACATAGATCCTGTATGCTTATAAAAAGATTTCTAATTCAAAGTGAGTCATGTTTTTCTCACTTGAAGGTACCTATATACAGGAGTTTGAACATCTAATTAGGGAAACATACAGATTGCATGCATTTTTGTTTAAAAGGCACGTTAGGATTCAGAATAATCTGTCGAGACCAAACTAAAACAGTTTTAAACTTATTTTATTCTGAGACAATGCAAATATCATACAATAATCAGTACCTACCTTGACTTATTGTATCTAAATGTTGCATCACAGTATCGGCACTTAAAGGGACGATCATCAGTATGAGTTACCATGTGGTTCTTCAAAGTAAGATTTGATGCAAATTCCCTGCCACAAGTCTCACAGATAAATTTCTGCTTTGGTACATACTGAGGGGTTCCATCTGGGTTCCTCAGAACCTTGTGCGTCTCCTGGTGATTGTTATATCCTGTGAGGGTCTTAAAAGCTTTGCCACAAATTTCACAAGCAAACTTTGGCTCATCAAGAGCAAGTTTCCTGAAAATGAAGAAAACATCTCTTTCAGCATCTCTCCATATAAACTCCTATCCAAAAATTCTGCCAGTTATTGCCCTTTTCATCAATGAGAGTTGCATAAAAAGAGCAGCATACATAGTAATTGACTGTCTTTTACTTTTTAAAAACTAGTATAAAGAATTATAAGTGTTAAAATGAGAAATCCTTCTTTTCTTTTTGCACCAGCAGCAATTGCAGATAAAATGATTAAAAGCACACATAGCAGATTTTGAAATCATTAAAGAACACAAGAAAAAACTTAGTCTTCCTGCTAAAAACAGATATACACAAAATAAAGAAAAACATATCTGAAAACATTACACCATGAAAGCTTATTAGGAGTCAGTACCCATGTCCTGTCAGCATGGCATGCTTGGCCAGATATGTGTGAACAATAAAACTGTCCCCACACACTTCACAAACATATGGCTTTTCCCCTGTGTGTGTTCGAAGATGTCGTGTGAGACTGTTGGGGAAGTTGAAAGATCTGAAGAAAGAAAGTTACATGACCACACAAACAAAAAATGCATGTGTTACAATGAATGTATTATTACTTAGGAATAATTTATAATTTTCATATAAATATCAAAAAGTGCACATCTTTTCCAATACCACTTAACACAATCACACATAGTCAGTCATTTTGGTACTATGACACCAAGTGATGTGAAAAAACGATAGCATGATGTGTAACTCTACCACAAGCTATGTTTGATACAGACTCTAACTGTTTGACACACATCAAGCACTCTATCTCTTTTTCACACACAATACTAAGCTACACTTTTTAAAAAAATTTCAAACAGCAAAATTATGTACCTGCCACAGTAGCAACAGGTATGTGGCTTTTCCTTTGTGTGAATCCGACGATGACACACCAAATTACTTGACACCCTGAAAGATTTGGGACAAAGGTCACACTTATATGGTCTCTCTCCACTGTGCATGCGCATGTGTACAGTCAGAGTGGACTTGCTTGGAAAAGACTTCCTGCATTCTGGACACACAACGTTGCAGTTCTTCTTGATACCATGTACTTTTGCAAGGTGCTTGCTTAGTAGGCTTTGTCCTGTGAAAACCTCTTTACATAATGGCTGCCAACATGGAAACTTTCTGTCACTGTCTGTACTCAGCCTGACAAAAAAAAAAGACAGTTATATAAACATTAATGCTGTGCATAAAATACTGATTTTTTTTCATGAACTTCAATAGTCTTTTCTTTTTTAACTTCTCTTATAATATTACTACAATATATCTTACATAAAGTCTGCTATAGAGCTACTGTTAATTTTTAGTGTCCTTTTTCGACAAACACAGAAAACAAAAAGCTAGTTCTCTCCTTTGGATATTGAAATTGAGAAAGATAACATTAATGTGACTTTTGTAATGGTGCTAGTGTATAAAAGAGATTCTCCTCATAACAAACAGAACAATTCTGTTTACTTCTAAATTGCACTGGTTAATACACGAACCTTTTAGACTTTGGATGGCACTTTTGCATATGTTTGTTCATGCTGTCACTGTTCTTGAAATGTTCTGGGCAAAGCACACACTTGAGTGTATCACACTGCTTAAAGTGTATCTTGCGGTGCCTTGTTAACCCATTCATGGAGTTAAATACCACATAGCACTCTGGGCATCTTATTTCTTTGGTGATGGCTTCAAGCTCATCCTGTATAATAAGTCTTTGAAAATTATATTGCAAAGATAACTGAAAAACAATAAACAACAACAAAGACATACTGCTTAAACTGTTTTATCTACTAAGTCATCAAAGCAATTTTCAGTCAAAATGAGGTTTAATATATTACATTGAGCTCATAAAGCTATTTTGCTTTTTAAGATTAAGCTAAAAAATAAATAGGAATGTTTTTTTTAGAAAACAGGCATACTCAATCATCACAGGTATGTAGCATGTATTAAAAAATTACAACAGAAAAATGACAAAATCAAACAAAAATACTTACAGTTTCTTCCTTCTCTTCATCTTCTTCTATCACCTTCTCCTTAGATGTCAATTCAATGCTGGTATCCTCTATCAACTCCTCCTCATCATCATCATCGTCATCAATGACTTTTCGGTACTTTTTCTTCCTTCCTCTTTTCTTGTATTGCTTTTTTCTTGTCTTTGGGGTTATATCTTTTAATTCCATTTCTTTACTGGGTTCAGCTTTCACCTTAGGCTTTCTTCCTCTTCTTTTTTTAACTTGTGTAACACTACACATTTCCAGCTCATTTTCATTTTTTTGTGTGTCTTCTAAGACTGGTGGTATGTTAAAAGCATCAAGAATAGGTACAGCTTCCTCAACCTTTTCTTTTTTGTCTCTATCTTCTGGCTTAGTTTTAACCTCTGGAGTATTTTTTTCTGCTGATGGTTTTGTGTGTCCTGTAGAAGTCTCTTGCATTTCTTGTGGGGTTTTAGAGACCGATGGCCGTGGGATATGTATACCCTGTGCAGCCAGCTTTTGTGCAATCTCATCATGCTTCTTCTTGTGTGTAGCTAAGAGCACAGGAGTTTTGTATTCAGCATCACACTCATCACATTTATATTTGGATACAAATATGCTGTGATCATGCTCCTTGTGTTCTTTAAGCTCAGCAGTTGTGAAAAATTCCAGAAAACACAAGCTACATGAGTAGGTTTTAATTTTGATAGGCGATTGCTTCACATGTTCAATCATTTCATCGGACGTGGAAAAGTTGCAATTGCAACATGGACATATAAAAGGCAACGGGGTTGGAGGTCCCTTTTCTCTATTTAAAGCATCCATTTCAGTAAATCAGCGTTTGTAATGCATTCCTGCAACAGGAACACTTGTATGTACATGGTTTTACTAAGCATCACATCTGATTATTTTTGCATAAATAAAAAACATTTGTAATTAACCATTTTCTCCTCAGCTCTTGATAATGGTATCGAAAAAGAAATAGAGGAAGAGAAGAGCTAATGAATACGTATATACATATCAGATTATATTAAATGTAGATATACGAGAATTTGTAATAATATTACTATTATATTCTGAATAGCTTCCCACTGCATTTTAGTGTTTGCATTATTTTCCCCTTAGCCTAGTAGATATTCCCTATGCAGTACTTTAACTTCTGTCAGACAATAATACTGCGAGTACGCCTTGATGTAGCAGACGATAATCTGTCGAACACAGCAAAGAATCAGTTTTTACTTTCTAATCTCACATTATACAACATTTTCACGTTTAATAATTTGATTTAATGTACTACAAAGGTACATGTATTTTCAGTTTGTTAGAAAGTTGATTGATCCTACACATGTCCTTACCAAAAACTCAACGAAAATTCGACAGACACCAAAGGGACGCGCTAGATATTCCACATCCGCTTTCTTATGCGCAGGCGCGGCCAAGGGAAAGAACTGCTTGCAGCGAACAAGTTTGGTAATCCCATCTTTTGGCGTCTGCTATTGCAGTCTGAATGTGCATCACGTGTAACATTCCTTCCTTCCACACAATAGCAGTGGCAAGCTTGTGCACTCCAGTTTTTTTCCCGTTGTCCTTCCACCTTCATTCCACACCATGATTGTGACATGATAAAGACTTTAAAGGACTGTTATGAATCCGTTCGCCCGATGAAATGTTACAATATCACTAACTCAACGACTTGCAACCATAGAAGCAAGAAATGTACACTAAGAAATAAGGAAATATAATTATGGTAAAGAGACAAATTGTTTTAATAAAATACATACAGAAATATATGACAATGTATAAAAACTTATGTTTACAATCTCTCATGACGTCGTGGTTGTATGACCACAGACATATATCCAATGTAAATTGAATCTTATGGTTTGTTAACACTTTTCTCCTTGGGACACTGTCGTGTCGACAAATAGATTTTTTTCCCGCAAATTTATCGTCCACACATAAATTTTAACAGAACAATTCAGTGCATCTCACAGATATAGTCTTAAATCTTATAGTAATACACAAATCTTTGCTGTCCATCGTCGCGGTATCTGAAGGTAATTTTCTTCTCCTAGACGAGGCAGAGTATTAAACTTTTTTGATACAATGTCATTAGATGATGATTCTTTGCAAACAAAATTAATGTCTGCTTATTTTCACTGTATTTATCTGTTTACAGGGCTAACCGTCGGTGGTTTTCTCTGGGTACTCCAGTTTCCTCCACTCTGTATGCGTTACACATTTGATAGGCGATAGGTGTATGTGCGTGTGTGTATATATATATTTGTATCGCGTAAAGCATGTAGATTGGTCCTCGGGGATATATTGTTATATGAATGTTCACTGTTACTGTTATGTGGCTTCTTCGAGCTCACATTTCGCCTCATTTTCTTATCCCTCTTCAGTTCCTGCAACTCTAGAGGAACCCTTTCCGAGAAAGGAAAGGCCTTCCCCATCATATTGTCGTAGTATCTGTGATTATTACGATGATACTGATAACAAGTTTGTAAGCAGAGCCTTTTCTGCCATTAAGCTAGGTTGCACAAGTTTAAAGTGTGACAAAATTTCGTAGTCAATTTTCTTTCTTGTGCAGTGTACTGTCTGTAAATAAAAGATAAAGAGAATATAGGAACAAGTCTGCAGTTTAGCATTTACAGTTCCATGTTTTTTATTTCAGCTTTCTTGCTTTAGGTAAGCGCGAGTTAAAACATATTTTCTTGACATTAACCTCAGCATAATTTAACATATGGTGACGCAAAAACACTCACATACATACATGTAGATATAAAGCAATGGCAAGGGGAGAGTACTTGGGAGCTTTACAGTCCTATCTTTCGCAAATATTATTTTTTGATAAGGAGGGGAAGGGGCGAAAAAATATCAATGAAGCTCACTATGATGTGAAGGTGGCAGGCAATAAACTTTTTGTAAAAATTGCTGCACTTAACAGTCAACACCTTATTTATTTTCCTTCGCCTTCTACAGGAGTGGGTTATTTCATATTCCAGAAGCGTTTCTGTTTTGGCCATAGGGCGAGAAGTATAGTGAAAGTCTTCAGCAAAGCTGGAATGACAATGTGGTAACTTTACCTGTCTACAAGGCTGGTATATGGTTCTCTAGCCGCGGATTAATTAAGCTTAGTCTTTTGTTTTGGACGCTGGAAGTTTAAATGCTGCTAAATTCCTACCTCCTATGTGATGAATATATTATCTTAAGTCCCAGGTTTGCATCATCAGATTTCGATCGCATCAGGTTTTCTTCAGGAACGACATTGTCTAGACACAAATCAGCATCTGGTTTTCCTCCCTCTCTCTCCCTGTGTGTGTGATATTCACTTATGATAAGCAGTTGATGTCCATGCAGTTAATCACGTTCCAAGGTTCATTTTCAGATGTATCTATAAAGCTACCTCATCCTTCTCTCCATCTCATCTCCCTTTTATGCAGTCTGATTGGTTTGCGATATTTAAATGTTGTACGCTACGTAAGCTAGAATGTATGTTAGTAAAGCCACAGTGTCAATAATCTTTGCCTACTCAAATACAAACGAAAGTGTAGACAGGTTAGACAAGCGATTCATTTGCATATCTAAACCCCAACTGTTTAAAGATTTCCCCCTAATCCTTACTGAAAATCTTCGAAATTACAAAAATTACGATTATGGCCAAAACTTGAGGTAAATTTGATCTGTGATTGATTAAACACAGTGAAGCTACATCACAGGTTTCTTCCATGCTTGCTTCTAGAAGTATTACAGGTTTGTCCAATAAACAGGTCTGTTCTTGGCCCACACATGTATCGAGAAAGCCTAATACACGCGTATCTTTCCACCCTCTGGAGGTCGACGTTCTAGATTTTTGGCTTTCATTTAAGGCAGATACGGTCGACTCCTGCACTCTACACGTTCGAGGTAGAAAACCTTCACCTGAGCCAAAAGGGATTTTTTCTCCACAAGCAGTTGGGAATTTAGTGCGAGGAGAGCCCAAACAAGGAGCCTCACATACTTAAGGTAATCTGTTTCGTGAAATAGTTTGAAAATGGAATGAGGTAGTAATGATTAGTGAGGATGATGGAGATTATTGCTACTAATATTTAATGTACTTATTATTGCTGCATCATTTATTTTATAGACATGTTATATTGCTTGCTCTTTCGGATGTGACAAAACAGGGTGGGCAGGAAATGCTGATGTAGGAACACAGTTTTGAGTTGTTTTGAGATCAGCATTGTCCATTACTGGTTCAACATCCATCAGCTATTTAGATATTTCTCAATGCTGTATCGAACAAGAGTATTCTGATGTGCATCGGGCTCGGAAATACCGAAGTACCAGCTATGGCAACGTTCCAACGGGCATGGCACCTTGTCTAAGCGCGTGCGTGATGACTGCACGAGGATTTGCGAGGATCACACTGTTAGGGCTAACATTCTTTCGCCTTTCAAGGAAAAGCTTAAATAATAAATACAGAATGTTAAAATCAAACGAGCTTTAGTCTTATATTTAGAATAAAAATGAATATTTTTGAGTCATTGTCAGTTAGCAACTTATGTTTTAAACGAATTTTTTTAACAGACCGTTTCTATTCCATCTCCACTTCAGTGCATATGTAAACTTTTTATTAAAATAATAAATGAGTTTCGGTTTTAATCTTTTAGTAAAGACTTAGAAATTACTGGAACACCTGTAGTCACGGCAATCTGTGTGATCTATATTTATATCGATGAATCTCTGCCTCCTTCTCTCTTATTTTTTTATGTGCGTGCATCAAGTTAGAGCAACGATTAAGACCTTATCGCCGATACAGTGGAAATCAGGTGTTTGCGAATTTAGGCCTCGTCTGGGTCACGATGCTCCTTCTCTGCATGCCGTATTTGATTACAGAACCTGTTATCCCGTGGTTGTTTACGACAATATTTTCCACCCCTCTGCTATCTCCATACCTGTCTACCTTTCAGGGAAATTCCGGATGTTGCTTGATTAGTCTTTTTGACTGTTTTAGGACGTTACAGAACAGGGGACATTTTTGGCTGCTTCTACAGACCCACACTTTCTAAAACTGCAATACAACATGCTGAATAGTAATTTGGCATTATGGCATCTTCTTTACGGGCACACGTCTTTACCAGTTCCTGCCTGGGCTTATGGCCAATAAAATAAAATAAAAATGTGTATGGGCAATTTAAACTCGATACTTGTAAAGAATCGAATCTGACTTTCTTTCTCTTTTTCTTTCTTTTCTCTCTCTCTCTCTCACACACACACTCACAGATTAATTACTGTCAGTTATTAAAATGTTAAATCATTATTATGACGAGATGTAAATGACACAGCAAACAGCTTACCAATCCTTGTAACTCTTGAACACCTAGACTGACGGAAGGAGAACCTGAACTACTTTCAAGATGTCCGAGCACTCACTGACCTCCATAGTACGCGAGGCCTACACTAAACACAGTGTTCTGTGCGACTTAGTGTGCCGAGAGAACAGCGAGAACCTGACAGCCGAACAGAGCGCCATCTTCAGCCAACTGAGTGAAGAGACTAGGAAAAGGTACTGTACTCACCTGGCGTGTGAGTCGTGACTCAGAACACTGCTACGTACATCTGGTACATGCAATTTTCTTTCAGATGAGAGAAGCATTGACAAAAATGAGATTCCGATTGTCTGTAGCAGTACGAATCCACAAATATTACTTACAAATTTACAATTTGTGATTTCTTACAACACTGATCAACAGTGATTTTACTACAATGAAAATCTCTCCGCATGAGCCAGTTGTTAGTGGACATTTTGTCTACGGAGAATCTTTGTCAACAGTATTGCCATTATCTATTCATGCTAGTTTTTTGAAATTCTTCCGACATTTACTGCGAAAAGACGATAAGCCTTCTCCGTAGGCAGGTTCTTACCAACCAATTTTCCATTTTTCTTAGGTACTATGGGTCTGGCATTGTCATCCCAGAAAAGTTGGAGGGCAAGCGCGTGCTGGACATCGGATGTGGGTCAGGAAGCCTCGTTTTCATCCTGAGTAAACTGGTCGGACCCACGGGCTACGTCGTGTGCATCGACATCTGCGAAGAACTGGTAAATGTCTCAGGCTACCATGTTGCGAGATTTTGGGACAATGTGGTCTTTAACGATCCCGCTCCACTGATTTCATTGAACTTGCTATTTAACAAGGGAATAATTGCCATAAATGAATTCTTTACATCAACTTTAAATGAGTTTCCGTAAAATTGAACATAGCTGTTCTGTCCTTAGATACAAATCCAATTTTAAATTTTTTATTGAAAAAAACAACAGTATTGAGTATAGTATTTGCATATGTTTCTGAGCGCAATTTAGATATATTATTGGAAGGGTATCTTTATATATGAACACATTGAACTCGCATCCACACTGGAAATTGGGATCAACAGATTCAATTATCACTATTATATATCTATATTTTAAAGAATCCTTTGTTACTTACTTATTTTAATGCCTGTAGATGAACATTGCCAAGTCACAGCTTGAATATCACCAGAAGGCATGGGGATACAGTAAGCCGAACTGTGAATTTGTTATGTGCAAAGCAGAGGAACTAGAATTCGAACCGAACAGTTTTGACTGCATAGTGTAAGTTGAGTTTAAGCATTCATTGATAACATCGACTTTATTCATTTAAATGGTTTAGTTTGTTCTACTTGTGATACACTAATGTATGTACACGTTGTTTAGATGAATACAATTACTATCAGTCAAGGTCATGTGCAGTGGAAGTCTACTTCACGTGTGAGTATTGCATCTGTGTATATTAATGATATATGTATATGTTTTTGAGAATATTATAGAACTATATTATAATTTAATAGAAATATTATAAAATAGAAAGAAAAAAGAGCAATATTGAGAAAGGATGAGGGAGTACAATTGACTGAGATGTTAGACACAAAACCACAAATAGTATACAAATATGACACCAGTAAATACGTGGATGTCCAAATCAAAGTAGGAATAAAGATAGGTCTATGGGTTTTCAGCTCCAACGGTGTAGTCTGCTTGTGTCCAGACAAGGAACCCGTGTTCAAGTCCGCTTATAGAGTTCTCAAGGTGCGACTATCTTTCCCAGTTGTTTTATACATGTACTGTAAACCTCTTTGAAAAATAACAAATGTTAATTAAGTCTTTAAAGATTACTTTTAATACACCTGTGTCCATACAAAATTTACATTTTTAGTGGTCTAATTACTTTGTTTAGCACATATTACCAACATTTCACTTTCGGGAAACAGGGGTTTAAAATACTTGTACCCTTTTCTTCTGTCAGGATGGCGGCCAGTTTTTACTGAGTGATGTTTTCGCAGAAGTGGATTCTCCGGCCAAGTACCGAGAGCATGAACTATTGTGGAGTAAGTTATCTGCAGTCTTTTACTAGATCTTCTTAGTCTTTTACCTACAATAATCCCCGAAAACAGACTGCATTAGTCATTTTTAAATGGACACCCTAGTGATCACTTTGTCTAGAACAAAGCTTTTGGTGATTGGAAATTAGAAACAGCTTTAACCAATAAACATTCGTAGGGTTAAAACAAATTGACGAGTCGTTTGTTTCTGCATCATAAAGGATAGTTTCAGTTTAAGGGTGTTAATCACTTTAGGTTAATCAGTATGAAAATCATCTCGACTCTTCAGCTTTAGGCACGACTGGATCATTGCGATGGGACACTCTGGCTGTAGAGACCAGTAAAGCTGGCTTCACAACACCGTACCTTATGCAGGTTGGCCCTGTCAACATTGTAAACCAAGAAGTCCTTCAAATGTTGGGTAAGTTCTGACCCTTGTAACATCCATCAGTGTATGTTCAATGTTAAATAACTATTGGATCGCATCTTCTACACTTATAAATGTGACTGATAGGAGTTACACATGGCGCCTTGACGGGTGAAGTATCTACACCCAAAACAGGTTATTTTGTCAGATTATTTTCTTCGTTTCCTTTTCATCAAAAATCTATGATCATAATATTTTTGTCCTGTAATGTGCTTCGATTCTTGCAGAAAATGGTCGCTTTGTCTGCGCCGGATGGCGATTATTTAAGCTGGGAAAAAACGTGAAGCGGGGTGCGGCCAGAGTAACATACAAAGGGGACATCAGTGGATTCCCTGATGCTTTTAAATGGGATGTAGACCTTACTTTTCCAGTGAGTCTCGATAAGGATTTACCTCGAAATGTTACCTGGTCCCAGGTGTTTATAACATTTTAACGAGCCTGAGAGGGAAATTTTTTAATTCAAATCTTTATTACTCTTTGTAAGTTATTTTATTTGCCTTCTATCTTTTTCCGTCGTTCTTTTTCCTAATTCATTTTAACCCATTAAGACAGTCTTACGTTTCATTTTAAAGAGTGTTTTCTCGGGTATCTAGGTCAAAACTGTAATAAAAGGAAAAAGGTATATACAACCGAAAAAATATGTTGTTTGTTATGGGTGTTATTTTCTTTTAGTTAAAGACAAATGCTCATTTTTCATGTATAACAGACCGGTGTGGGTGTCGAGGTGGACAGCGAATTGGCCACCATCTTATCTGCATCTTACCTGAGCAGCAGCTTTGACTTCAGCGACATTGAGACCAACCCCGTCACCAAAAGAGTCAGTTAATACCAAAATCTGTACACTTTTTGCCTCTTGAATTTTCTTTCCTCGAATCTCTTTACAATTTTCATAGTTAAATCGACACAAATGATATGTGCGTGCATATAATGTACTTAATCGAAAGAAGGAGTTAACAGTCGACTAATAATTGTATGGTGATAGTATTTAGTTAAGCACGAACGTGGACAGACGATGAGACTGTTATTACAATTTTGATCATGTAAGAGACTAAACTTTCTGTCTAATAGTAGATGCTGAAAATGACCTAAATGACTTTTTTTTCCTTTATATTGCAGAACCAGAATCCATTCGCATACTTGGACAAGCTGCAAGCTGAGGGACGGTTCCCCGGATTTATCTACAGCATCGAATAAAGCAAAGGGAAGAAATTACTGACATCGACCAACGAATCGAACTTTATTTTCTCTAACACATCTACTAAGGGACTGTTATCTTATATATCTATATTTGTTATAAACGTATGAAAACGCACACGAACACACACGCCCTCCCCTCACACATACGTATAATCAATTTCCTGTAGACATCGTTATAATGTTCCTTACAAGACAACAATATAACATATATTGATATATACATATATTGATCATATATTGCACAAGTGAACTACTCTCTGCATGTTTTGTTTTTTTCAAGTTCTAAGAATGAAGTTTTATATTATTAAAGACCGACCATCACATTTTAAAAAATATAACATGGCCTTATTTTCTTTAATAATGTTTCCACTTTTGTGCATATAGCAATACACATTGATAGATAAAAGGCAGCGTTTGTATATTGTTGGTAACGTATGCCGTGTAAATTTAGAGTGTGGATATCTTATCAAACGTCAAGTGTTGTGAGAAAGATACTGGCGTCCGTTTCGGGTGCGGAAACAACCTGCAAGAAAGTATCTGTATGGAAGCAGTTTTCCAGAATATTACACAACTCGCAAGGTAGATAATTGCTATGACTGTTTTTATGTGCATGTAAATGTTATTCAAATGAAAGAGTAAATAGTTTGTACTGCCATCAACAAACACCAACAACACCTGCTGAAGTTTTTTTTTTTCTTTTTTACTTTACAAGGTAAGTTAACAAAACGGAAATTAACTCATTTTACATAAAATCATATGAAAACATAAAGCAGAAAATCTATTTTTTGACCAGCTATGTTCTGTTATAATTATATAACAGTTATACTAGTAACACTAGTTATAAGCAAGAAAAACACAGAAAATCAAATACAAGGTTTGACGATATCCCGTTTACAGACTTCAAAGTGAGAAATGTACACGCACACACACAGGCTAGCGTGATCGCTCACACACACAAATTCAGCACCTTAGTTCGTAGGGGCTATGAAATAAAAAATGCCACAGACAACAGTTGGAAAAAATACAATTAGCAAGATATACAGTTGTAATCTGACAACTTTCCTTTTAAAAATATCTTCGTCATCATTTATTTTATCCATATTACAAACATTCGGCAGGCTTGGAAGCTGCAGACGTAAGGGATATAAACGCGTCTTCCTATTCAGGCAAGGGAGATAATAACCCCAAACCTGATTCTCCCTCCTAATCATGCCCTCATCTCCTCAATATGATGAGGTGATATTGGAATGGTGTGTGTGAAATTTGTCAAAATATGCAGAGGATGTTACCTGTGTGATGTGTGATGTCTGATTAATTGTTTTAGTTTCTTGACTGCTAGTCAATACCCGTCAATACAAAGAATTACATTGTAGAAGAGAAAGTATGGAGATAGAAAGCGGTACAATATATATGTTGTCTGAGTAAACAAAGCATATAAAATATAAAATAATCGTGCGATTTGTTGGTCAGTGAACGGATTTCGTCGTTCTTATTCAATGGTGTAGATGAATGCAGGTTGCCGTCCTTCAGCCTGTAGCTTGTCCAGATAAGCAAATGGATTCTGGTTCTGCAACACAAAGTGGGAAAGATTACCTTCAGCATCTGGCATCAAAGAGAAAAATATCCTGATGCACTTCATCATCACCAAGGAATTCTGCCTGTTGCGATGTTGAAAAATGGGAGTGTCTTCGCGAGTGGAGATGTTTGTGTGGTGTATCATTTAGTAATGGGTAGCTATACTCTATCTACGCTAGGTCTTAAAGTCGTTTGACCGCCTTTTTACACACAAAGAGTGAGAGAAAGAGAGGAATAGGGAACGAGCAAGAGTCAGTGTGATGGCTTTAGTCGAATCTTCATCTCTTTGTCTAATACGATCTTTCAAGTGAAGGAAGGGATATCAAAAGTACAAGAGTTTCACCCATGAATAAACTTTATTCAAATAAAGCTATAGAATAAAAGCATAGCTGGAAGATTAAGCATTTATAAAATATTATAGATATTTTTTAAAAGACGATTTTATTTGTACTAACAAGGGTAAAATAATTGTTTTCTTGTGTCTAGAGGTGTTATTAATACACATAACTTAAAATGTAAAAGTGTGAGGGGCACTCTTTTCATGTTTCTAATGCAATGCGTAGACTGCTGGAAATAATTTAATATTGCATTGTCAACGAAACTGGGTAGCTGGTGAAAAATTATAACAAGACGGACAAACAGACAGACAGAATGAGTTAAATAAGAGTGTGTAAAAAATAAGCTCGGATAACTTTGCTAGTTTTAAGTATAGACTTGTCATTTAGTGTTTACTGACCCTCTTGGTGACGGGGTTAGTCTGAATGTCACAGAAGTCGAAACTGCTGTTTAGGTAAGAGGCAGATAAAATGGTGGCCAAGTCACTGTCCACCTCGACACCCTCACCAGTCTGTGATACATAAAAATGAAAGTTTGTATTACCTGACAGCAAAAACTAATATCTCCATAAATTTTCAGCTGTGTATGATTTTTTATCACGAGTTGTAACTTGAATACGATTGAACTGAGCTGCAGACTAAGAAAAGAGAAATCAGGAATCAAGAAAATGAAAAAAAAGTCGACATATAATTGAAACCATGCACAAGGAAAAATAACATTTTCAGTTTGTAATATCTTAAGCTGAGGAGGTACAATGAAATGCAATTCAATCCAAGATTAGTTAAAAAGCCACGTAATGTTCTGTCTAGATTCACCGGAAAATAAAGGTCCACATCCCATCTGAGAGCATCAGAAAATCCAGTGATGTTTCCTTTGTATGTTACTCTGGAGGCGCCACGCTTGACATCCTTAGGGAGCTTGAAGAGTCGCCAACCGGCACAGACAAAGCGTCCATTTTCTGCAACATATAAACACATCATAACATAAAAAGTAATTTCATGGATTTTCAAAAATCTTTAAAAATTATATAATTCGTGTGAGAAATGAAACTTTTCCGTCACATGACTATGTTCGGAAATATAGGATGTGTAATGCCAGTGATGTCAAAGCTCTGTAATATTGAGTATACATGCAGGTGTGAACTTACCCAACATTTTAATGTACTCCTCATTCACGATGTTGACGGTGCCAACTTGCCCGAGATAAGGACTTGTGAAGCCAGCTTTGCCGGCCACTTCAGCCAAAGTGTCCCACCGCATGGCTCCAGTTGTGCCCAATGCTGAATAATCAAGATACTTTACAACTTAAGTTTAAAGTTTAAACATTTATGTTTTTCTAAT
This sequence comes from Pomacea canaliculata, assembly GCF_003073045.1. Classification (NCBI taxonomy): domain Eukaryota; kingdom Metazoa; phylum Mollusca; class Gastropoda; order Architaenioglossa; family Ampullariidae; genus Pomacea; species Pomacea canaliculata. Next base: position 11,266,378 of record NC_037591.1, on the reverse strand, counting down.
TACACAATTTGCTAGACTTCTATTGATAACGCGTACTTAAGTCTGTGCAAAACTCGAGTGATAAAAACGTGTTTCATCTCTTGGTCATTTAAATTTTGTTTCGGTAGACAAAATGGTCAAACGTTGTCCGTTTTCGACTGTCTTAAAAACAGAGGCAACCGTGTTATTTATGTTTGCAAATAAACACTAAACAGCTCTAATGTAAAAGGAAGACAGACGACTAACTCCACAGTGTCTCATGATCTCTGTACTTGATTGGAGGGTCCACTTCGGAGTAGACATCACTCAGGAAAAACTGGCCCCCTTCCTGACACACACATGGAACAGAAATATTTTAGGTATTCTGGATCTTTTTATTGCGTAAAGGCTTTTGGGTACAACTATGAAATATGTTAAATAACCACATAGAGTATTCCCAAATTTAGTGCTAAACAAAGTAAACACTGTAAATTATCTCAGGGGTAGATAGGACCACAGTCGTGTGAGTTCACCTCCAGGGTTGAGCTGATCAACTCTGTTTCAAGTGTGTGAATTACTTACAAATACAAAATGATTGGGTAAGAAAGTTGTACCTTTAGTACTCTGTAAGCGGAGTTGAAAGCGGCTTCTTTGTCTGGACACAAGCAGACTATACCGTTCGATCTGAAAAAAAAGAGTTATTGTTTAGAATTAATGTTCCTCAAATTTTCTGCAGGAGATGTAGGTTTTATTTTCGTGTTTCTATTTTCCGATTTTCTGCGTTTTCTTTTTGTCCTTTTCATGATAAATATAGCCTACATTTACAAACAAGCATATATAAAGTTTATGTACAAACACACCAGACACATAATATAATGTAAGTAATATAAGCCTTCAGTTAACTTATTTAACATTCGCGGATCAACAACGTAAATTTAATTACTTAATGAACACACAGGGAAATAATAACTTTATCAAAGATCATTGAATGTTTAAACTAAACTTACACAATGATGTCAAAACTGTTGGGTTCGAAATCCAGTTTCTCTGCGTTACCTATGACGAACTCACAGTTGGGCTCTTTCAGTCCCCATGCCTTTTGGTGATATTCAATCTGTGATTTTGCCGCTTCAATCTATGAACATCGAGGAATACAAGATTTATATGTATATATGCACGTCACTTTTATATTAGCATATATAGATGTGTTTTACTGCTGCTGCCGATAGCGACAACGATATAGATAAATGGGCAATGAAATATCTTCCATTGGAGTAGAGATACTCAACTAAAACAGGGTTCAGTTTACTCGCATGACTTGTGATGCATCCTAGAGCGGTATTAAAATTTAAATCATGATAGAAAATCAGACACAACGAACCAACACACGAAAAAAAAAAATGGGGGGCATAAGACAGCACGCGCGAGAGTGTGTATGCTCCTGTGTAATTGTGAGGATGAAGAATTAATTAAACCATTATTAATAATACCGTGGTCAAGAGGCCACGAGCATGTTTAACTTGAAACACGGTTGACCCAGAAGTCTCGAACGAAAGCAGCTTAAGACACTTACCAGTCCGTCACAGATGTCGACGCCAACGACGTAGCCCGTGGGGCCGACTAGTTTGCTCAGGATGAAAACGAGGCTTCCTGACCCGCATCCGATGTCCAGCACGCGCTTGCCTTCCAACTGTTCTGGGATGACAATGCCAGACCCATAGTACCTGAGGGGTAAGGGATCACATAACGTTTTATCAGGCTCATGTACAGAGAGATGTGTGTGTGTGTGCGCGCGCGAGTGTGCCTGAGTATGAATATGTGTGGGTGGGTGGGTGGGTGGATGGGTAAGGGTCAAATCGCTAATGAAAAATGACGGAAGAATAGATTAATTGAAGATTTGGAGGTATCAAGCATTAGTACAACATCGCTGCAAGCTAGCATTCATCTCAGTTGGAGTCACAATTCACACCTAGACTGAGATACCTTTTTCTCGTCTCCTCACTCAGTTGACTGAAGATGGCGTTCTGCTCTGTGGTCAAGTCTTCGTCGTTCACTCGGCACACAAAATCACACAAAGCACTGTGCTTGTTGTAAACCTCGCGTACCATGGAGGTTAGTGGGTGTTCGGACATCTTGAAAGTAGTTCAGGTTCTTGTCCTTTCAATCCTTATTATCAAATAAAATATTTTAAGAACATCCAGAGATAGAGAGAGAGAGAGAGAGAGAGAGAGAGAGAGAGAGAGAGAGAGAGAGAGAGAGAGACTGAAACAGAAGAGTAAGAAAGAAGGGGAGACATTGGCAACGATATTATATATATAGACAAACAGAAGACAGAAAAAAGTATATAGACAAACATAGATTACATACAAGAAGATTGGCACAGCGACTAGAATAACCTGCCATCTACCATATTTGTTTTATGTTCACAATGAGCTTCTAAAAGTGTACCTAAATGTTTGGGTTTATTAACTAAACGTTTTCAAACAAGAAATGGTATCAAGCCCAATGGGTGCGATTTTACACATTCTTGTGCATCAAGTGCAAGTGCACTCATTGCAGGTTCTAAAAGGTTGATGTAGATCATCCACGATACCAGACACAAAGAATGTTCAGTGAGAGTGTACTTCTGCAAAATGGAGGAAACAACAAGTTGTCTGCTATTAATAACTTCAGTCACTTATCAGTAATCTGTTGGAACCCTACTGAGTCAGCAGTAATCACATCCTTAGAGCCAAGCGGTATGAAGTATTTATTGTAAACGTATTTTTATCGACTTACGATTCAGTGAAACACCCATACTGTGAAAAATATTACCTTGGATATGTGAACTTGGGTATCTGCTCGCACGTTCTTCTCAACTGTGGAGGGAGTATTTTTCTCAGCTCATGTATCGGGAGCCTGCGTGAAGATCAGCCAACCCTGGCTTGCGTGTCTACTAATGGGGGCACGTCTGCTTTAAATTGAGGCTGTAATAACCCTCCCCATTGGGTGCAAATATATATTTTAAAACATCATTTCACAATACGTAGATGAATCGCTTTGCGAACCGCTGTAGTTCTATATTCCCATTTTTTGCAAGGCAGTAAAAATTATGAAGGCTGTGGCAGTGTGCAATCTGCCATACTTAGGTTACACAGTTTTTAAGTTTGCAAGCTATAGGCTATGTGACAGGGGGAATGGAAAATAGCAGGGAATACCTCTATAAATGCATCCGATACATTCGTGCTGTTCGCCATTAACTGCTTATCACGAAAAACGAGGTTTTAGTCTGCTGCGTACAACGACCTCCTACATCCTTCCATCCCGTTACTAATACAGGCCAAGGACTACCTTGTCTTGGTCTATAGAAAAAAAGGAGATATAATGTAAGGCACTATAGGAAGTACGAAAAAATAGAATGAGACCTTCGTCAGCTTTAGTTTTTGTTGTTTTGTTTGCATATAACACTCCATTTGCATTTCATAAACAAACGAAAGAACATATCTCATTGCGTTTTTCTTCTCTCTTTCACTCACACTTAGATTTGCACACACGCACAAAAATATACGTAAACCCTTTATTAAATAAAATGTGCGAGAACGGATGTACTAAACTTTCACTGGAAGTGGGTGTATATATATATATTTAGAGATAGATAGCGCCAAAGAAAATCTGCTGGCACAGGTCTTGAACACAAGATAACACGTGATTGTGATATCCTTTCATCTTCAAACGCCTTAAAGGCAAATGATCAAGTGCAGTTAATGCGCTGATTAAGACGAAAGAACCATTGTGTGTATGGCAGCCTTGTACATGTGTCATTAGTATAATTATGCCTGCAACTTCTTTGTACATACTCATCTTCACAAACTTCTTCCAGCAGCTTTATGCAAAGCCACGTTCTCACCTTCCTGCGGCAGCCATGTGAATGAATAACGTTCAAGCGTGACCTTACTGTGTTTACAACACATTTGTGCAGAAGCATATTATGTGAGTCATATTCGCCCGCGGAATGACCTCGAACTGTTAATAAACTTTATCCTGTAATAAGGTAATGAAGTGAATGTTGATTTAATTTCTAGACGCTTGCACTTATTTTGCCCGGTAAACAAGATGTAAAATGTATATCCTTGAACTGAAGCAGCAAGGACTGTTTACGACAGCATTTTTTATCAGTACACACAAACTTTGTTTACAACAGCGAACAACAACAATTTTAGTGTCGTTGCACCTTGTCAATGCTTTTACTTTCTTTTTGCTATCATTAGATATTGATGTTGATGTTAATGTGTATGATAAAGCAGTTTTAGATGAATGCTGTTGACAAGTGTGTCGAGAAAGCAGATTTCTGTTAAACCGTCGGAGTTCGGAGTTATCCATGAATTGTTTGTGAACAGTAGTTATCTTTCTTGAGAATGATCTTTCGCGCGTAAGAGTAAAAATAATACCAGTAGTTAAAAATTACAGAATTTCGGATTGATCAACGATCGACAAAGTTCGATGTGATGTCTTGCACAAGCAAATGAAAAGTTCAGGTAGTGTTTTGGTGAGCTACATGAACTTACAGCGTCAGTCGCTACACTCGAAAGGTTTCGTTCTCATCCGGATAAACGACACGAACGGTGTTGTGAAACCGTTTGACTCAACCGGATAGGAACAGACGACTTGTCGCCATTAATTGATGCACATAGGTAGGTTCTAATACGATTACGTACATAGAAATATCTACTTTTTATTTTCTTAGTCTGTCTACCAGTTTGTTCACGCATGACTATCGCATAGAATGCACGCAGATCTGTTTGATATTCTCGATGTACATACGTGTCTTGATCTTGATCTCGTTCTTCAAGATCTGCATGATATTCACTGTATGTAAATCATAAATAAATAAAATTACATTATCTAACTTAGACTGTTAATTTAACACGGTCGGATTTCACATTATGTTCACAAACTGTCTATACGTAGATTTGATGTCTTTTAACGCAGATTACTACAACAGCATTGTTGTTTTTACGTTGACACGCTGATTTCAACTGACAGGAAAACTTTTTGTGTAGAGAGCAAGCGATTCTTTTGCTGCGAGCATCATGAGTTCGGAGACTGGCTCCAACGCCTCGTTCGCTTTTGTCGCCAGCTTTGATGAACAAAGAAACAACTTCGCTTTCTACCTGGGCGGTGTGATGGCGGCCAACTTTTTTCTTATTCTCTTTGTTTCTTTCATTCACAGAAGGAAACTTGTGAGTCCCCAGGATGAAAATATTCCCATTTCATTTTGTTTTTATTCTATACTCTGCGGTACTTGTCCTGTATGTCGTCATCTTTCTCGCTGTCACTGACATAGCTACCATTGCCATAAGAATTAGTAAAGACTTTTGCAAGACAAAATAGAAAACACAGATTGAGGAATAGATAGGAGGTCTCTATTTCAAGACCTGCTGGAAACTGTGACTGGAGAACTATTTTTAGAATAGAAGTCCTGTTTAAAAAGAAATAATCAAATTTCACTATTGAGGAATAAAAATCCACACCCATTGCACACTGCAAAAACTTTTCAGGAACCAAAACACAGCAGAGGAGGTCAAGACACGGTGAACCATGTGTACTGCCCTTGTTGGCTTTAGGACATGGGAATCTTTACCTTTTACTTTTACTATGTATATATTTACAATGCACTTTTTAATCTATCATGTATCATACTTGAGCTGTTTTGTGATCGTTGGTGATTTGATGTGTGCATGATTGATCACTACCTCAATACACAGGCTGCAGTTGTTGTGCTGAGCAAACCCGGAGAGCAATGGATGGTTTACGAGTATCTTGTGGTGCTGAAAACCTCCCTTAAACTATGTAAGTATTGTCACTCAAAAATGCGTGCGTTTGTTAAAATTAATATTTTCGTAACTGTCAACGTCTACACGCACACATGCGTACACGCACGAACGCGCGTTCACACACATACAAACGGAAGATTTAAACTCTGGTTTTCATGATTGTTCTTGCTGCGATAATTTCAATGAATCATATCACATTTCAAAAAACTTATTGCACTGCCGACTATCATACAAAGTCTCCGTCGGAACAACAACAAAATATAAAAGTATAAAAAATAGATAGACAGAAAGAGAGAGTTTAGTTTACATGTCTGAATAGTGTTTATCAGATATGAAAGACTGCTATACTGTATATCTAGAGAGAGCTTATTGTTGACATATAATGAATCCGTTTCAACGAAAACTGATATTTTAATTTAGTTATTCTCTCTGTTGTCATCGCAAGTCTATTGTTTCGACACGACACATGATTCACCTGCTTAAATCTCAGCTTTATTAATAACTGTGTCAAGTTTACTCATATTTTATGAGGTCACCTGTGAATGACATTTCTGTTCTCCTCGTCACGTAGGTGCTAGCCTGTCGCATCACGGCCGAGTGAGTGTTCAGCTTCTAGGAAATTTTCAGAACAGTCAATGGTTCCATCTGCGTCAGGAGGCCGTAGCACAGAATATTCTTAAACGCGGTCACACTGACACGTTCGTCGTGCACACTGCAGGTGACAATGGGTGAAAGAAAATAGAAAATAGCTCATAAAATCAACGTAATTTTTGTGTGTGTGACTGTCATTATATCTGTGTGTGTGTGTGTGATATTTCATTTTGCATGACGTCATGTGCTAAGTTCAAGCGATTTAAACAACTTTATTTTAAGTTCAGATTTAACAAGTATCGTAAGGAAGTATGTAGGAAATGTCACAATCATAAGGATTACCTGTGACATTCTGAAAAGGAGGAACGGTATTTGTTTCAGTGGATCTTGGTGAGCTTCAGTGTGTCTCGATCAAGCTATCCAGCTGGCCGACTGGGTGGAAGGTTACCTGGTGACTAATAGCTTAAGACTTTAAAGCATTTGACTAAATGAAACAGCAGCGATGTGTATATTTTTTCACTCTTCGTATTATTTTATATTCCACTCCTCTTCCCCCTTTACTGTATATATTAGATGTATAAATGGTCATGTGATTGTGACTAAATTCTTCTAGCACACAAAACGCCATGAAGGGGGATAGATCATAAGACACGTGCGTGTGAATGTGTGTGCATGCTTTTGTGTGTTTGTGTGTGGGGGCGTCTGTGGCTGCTAGGAAACCGTGTTTCGTAGAAGTCATTAGGTGCAGCAACCTGGAGCGATGGGGAGCAAAAATCTCCAGGGTCATGAAGTGCAAAACATCTGAAACTTGGACGTACGACCTGCTCAGAAACAAACGGTATCATTCATTAAAGTATTCCCTACCAGTGATAGAAAAAAAGATAGTGGAGAGCATAGTAGAGAAGCGTTATGTATCAGACGTTACCAGTACCACTTGTAAAATTAACCTTAGATTAATTTAGAAAGTAGTATTGTAGGAGTTACTATGATCAGTCCTTCTTAAAAATGTCTCCTAAGGCACCCAGTGTCATTCCGATGAAAGATTCATGAAGTCTGAATTTCAACGATTGACCATTGCCACCTGCACTTTGAGAACTACAGTGTGGCGTTTGCTTTTTCGGGGCAGTGTTTATCACATGAAGAGCATCCATACATTAGAGAAAAGTAAAGAAAAACATAAGTGGTTAGGCATGAGGGATCATAAAACATAAGATTTCTCATCTCTCTCTCCTCCACCCCTTCAACCGTACTCACACTGTGAGTGTAACAATGAGTGTTATATGGTTTATTTACAAAAAAACAAAAACTAAAGTCTTTAGCTGAAAGTCCGAAACCCTTTGCAATTTTAGCTGGGGTCTGCAGACTTCTTAAGTTCTTACAAATGAGAAATACCGCCTGATGCAGCTGGTTCTTATTTTTTGCAGTGAGCGCATGTCTTTTATGAAGCTGCTGATGATTAACCATTCCTGGCTTGCGCTGTTCAATAACCCCCATCGACTAGGTGCCTTTACCAGCATCACCAGTGTCGTCGTCTTCTTCTTCACTAATGCAAGTGCATCGGTGTTTCTGTAGCTAAATCTGTGGAAATTTTGTCACTTAAGTTTATTCAAACTTGTATGCGTCTTTTCCATGGAGGGCGGGAAGGCAGGCACCTTGAATAGCTTATTGTTTTAAGGCGAGATAACTCGTGTCCACTCTGTTTCCTCATCCGTAAGCCATATCAAAATTCAGGGAAACGTAGCATAAAATATAATAAAATTGATAGTTATACCGACTTTTTCATTAATTCACGTTGGATGTAAAGTTTGATGATAACGATAAAGATGATGGAAACAGTATGGACAAGAGTACTTACCTGCTGTATCTCACAAATTAGTACACCATCTTTTTTTCTTTAGAAGTTATATGCGCACAGGCAAAAGTTTTCTTGGACACAATGAGTGAGCTAACATGGTGCGGTACCCGAATCCAAGACAGGCTCATCCACTTTATAAAAATACCAGCGGGCATTTTTTTTACAAAAAATGATTTGCGAAGCAGCCTTCAAATGCAAACTGACAGACACATAAGTATAACGTCAGTACAAACCTCTGACACACGACATACAGACATCTGACCAGAGATACAAACATATACAGTTTTCTCTACCTCTGTCACGAGTATACTAACATACATAATTAGGAACACGCATGTATATGCTGTATACTTACTGGCCTTTTCAGCCATAGAGATTTCCGCCTGAGTGTAGACGTACATACATGCACCCAATATAATCCCTTGTAGTGTCAGTAAGATGACACCGCACTCATCAGTATACATATGACGACACCGTACAATCCTGCCGAAGAATGACAAAGGTCACGATGATGCAGTTCTCTGCCAAAATATAAATTGTACAGATGTATACGTATATTTTATTGATATGTATTGGAAATACATCTTTTAATGTATATTTTCTTGGACGTTTGTACAGGCAGTGCTTCTGATCACAACACTCTCTGCCTACATCTTTGCTCACATGTTGACAGAGGACACGATGGCAATGTACAATCGCTCCGAGGATGATGTCATCCTCTGCTCGGTCTGCAGCGCAGTCGTTTTGGGCTTTGTGCAGGTAAAAGCGAATGTTCTCGAAACTTCGACCCCAGTTTTACCTGAAGCCAGTGGGAGCAAAGACGTTGATGCTCTGCTTGACCGCATTTCTGTCATCACTTTAGGTGCTGGAATTGGTCCTGCGGAACATTCGGCCTTCACGCGTCCGTCCGAACCAGCCAGCCTGGAATGGACTGTGGCATCCCCAGTTTCCTGTCAACCCCGAGTTCCTCGACATCACGTATGAGTGGGACCGCCGGGTTAATGTCGTCTCTTACGTGGATCAAAGGACAGCGTCGATGTCCTCGCTTATCTCTACCGACAGTTCGTTATCGTCATCTTCATCTGAATGTTTATCTGATGGTACTGTGCCTATAAATGTACCTGAGGTGCCTGAACAGAGGACGTTTTTTAGATTTTTGTACGCTGACTCCACAACAAAGAAAATTCAAGATCACGTCAAGATCGCCATGGATCAGATTGCTGGTCGAGAGGTCTCGGGTGCGGTCTCGCTTCGGAATCGTTTTCCCAACCGTAGGGGTAAACCGCTTCCAAGGTTCGATTGGAATTGCCCTTTGGACATCATAGAGGTCGAGCCCATAGGACAGGAATCTTCACGTAAAGAATGTTTCTTCTGTCTTTGGATAAAAACCCTTCCTGTCAGGTCAGTGGAACTGCCTGTTGTCACTAATGCACTACAGCTTCTTAAAAGTCTACTGGAGTGTTTTTTCCTCTCCAGTGACAAGAGTTAAGCTCTATACAAAGTACTTTTTTCTGGAAATTACAATGCGCTTAGATGCGCATAGATACGATTATGTTCTCAAAACTACAGCTGGAATCTTGAGTCAGGCGAATCCACTGATATGTAATGTTACAAATTTGACCTGTTTCTGTGTATCACGATGTTTGTAGACACGGACCATTAAAACGGAGAATATTTTTCTTACTTCGTATTTTGGTAGGAAACTGTATTTTTGTAACTGGCTCAACTCAGCCTTCATTATCCAGCGGACCGTTGTCTATGGCATTCTTTGTCATTCTCTTCTGTTAGTCTGCTTTCCTTTCTGTTCCTGCCTGCCTTTCCTTTTCTTTTCCCTTTTTTTTTTGTTTTTTGTTTTTTGACGTATGTGAGGTAATATGTGTTTTGTGCACGTGCGTATATTTATGTAGAAAAAAGGAGAGAGGAATTTTTCTATCAGTCATCTTTATACGTAACTGGTTTTTTTATCTCGACCGCACACGTCACTTCCTCTGTGCATGCTTGTATGCTCGTGACACGTGACCCTGTCTTCATGCCTGCTTGTTTTCGCCTGCCTGACGGCGGGCTGTTTCTCTTATTGTACCTGCTTGCTCACCTAGTAGGTTGCTGATGTTTGCGGTCTGCTGCGTCCCGCAGGGGCACAACTCTGCAACACTACAGTATGCGGCTGGTACGCAACGTCCGACGTTCCTTTCGCGCGCTGGCGGCGAGTGAGACTCCCAACCTGACGTCCCTCTTGCTGGTCATGTGCATCCACCAGTGGCTCGCCTCCTTAAGCTGCCGCTTGCTGCGGGAGGTGGTGAGGCGCCTGGATAACAGGACACCTCAGGTCCTGGCTTACCTTTACAAACGCCTCCTAAATGAGGAAAGTATTCTGTGGTTTGCGGAGCTGGGCTTTGCTGACGTCAGACCCGTGGCTTCAATGGACGCGCTGCAAAGTAAGCGAAATGTGAAGGAGTCGTACGAGACGGAGCGCCTGACAAACTTGTGCTCCAACTTCTACATCGCCATCCTGCGCTACCTAGCCTTTGTATCCTACACCAAGGATCACGACATCTTTTTTAGAAATCGTGCAAAACGCGATGACTCTGATAGTTCCGGATCAGACGACTATAATGATAGCCACATTGTCTCCAGAAGGAGGATGAACAAGCGGCGAACAAAGCAGCGAGGCAGTGGTCCCGACAGGGGCCGGGAACATGAGAAGAAAGAAGATCTAGGAAATACTGTCCAGGAGGGTAAATCATTAAACGGTAGTTCGGGCGACGATGTGGATTTTGTAAAGAACGCACCCTTGTCATGGAGTTCGGGTTCTTGCCTGTCTCTGCAATCATCCGAGTATGACTTTCAATGCTTAGTGCACGTGCAAGATGTCGAGCAAGAGGCAAGTCCGGTCGCTTCTTCGTCACATCTTGACGTGTTTGAGGTTGACGTTTTACAGTTCGACGACGAAGTCTTTCAGCCGACGTGCGAAAATGGCGATAAGATCAAGCAAGCCAGGGACAGATTCCCTACCAATACGAACAAACATTTCGAATTTTTCATGGATCAGGACATAGATGACGCGACCAGACAGCACACAGAAGCAAAACACCTGTTGACAAACTCTGACGATTCCTTTCCCTGTGTTCGTAAGAAAGCTGTACCAGGGAAAATGGATCGATTAGTTCGATTCAAAACAGATGATTCCAATCCTCGCAGAGAAGTCTTACCTTGGCAGCAAAGGGAGCACGTTCCTAGTAACATCGATCCGAACGGAAGGAAACTTAACTCCCAGGAAACAGATTCCCGTGGACGTGAAAGGGTTTCGGCTAAAAGAAGCCGTGAGTATGGCTGTGTTGGGCTCAGGGATCAGTTTTCAGTTCAAGTAGAAACATATGTGCCGAGTGCAAAAAAGAAGAGAGAGCAAGAGGAAACTATGTTTAAACCAGTTGCAACTTGCAAAACCGATAGAATTCCTTTCAGAAAAAAGGAAGAATGGCCAACAGAAAAAACTGTTTTTTCTGACTTGGAACTTTCGATAACCGCGCACGGTGGTGAAAGGAAGAGACTTGCCAACGTCTCCAACATTGAAAACTGGACGAAACTGGGATTGCCTCAGCGTGGCATGAATATATCAATGGAAATGTTTCCAAGGCAAACGTCTCTTGGAAGAAGCACCAGCAATCTAGAAGAAAGTGACGCAAGTGATAACTCAGATTCTGACTCTTTGAATACGTTCATGGTTGACCTCACAGAAAGGGACAGAAGCAACTCGTCCTTGTACAGTGCTAAGACAAGACGGACCATTAGACAAGGAGGCAGCGGCAAGAAATATCTGGCAGGCCGCCGATACAGGGGCTCAGAAAAGAAAAGAAAATATTCTTTGCCACAGACATTTTCATCGCAGTCAGTCAGCAAGCAAAGACGTTTTCACGACAGGGTTAAGTCAATGGGACGCAAAGACAGCCGTACAGTCAGATTCATGCAAGGTTCACGGGTTGATGCCCGTTCGACCTTTCGAACGTTGCGCCTCAGTGCGGCTTTTGATGCGAAATGGAATCTCCCTTTGAAAAATGTGTGGCAGGACACCAGAATTTTTCACAAGCAATCTCAAAGTACGATACCCCGAGCGAACTTGACTCTTGTTCACTCGCTGTGTTCCAGCTTTTATAACTGCTCAAACGAGTGCTACTTTACGGTGGATTCGGCTATGGGCATTTCCTGCACGTGCTGCGACTACCCGCTGTGCCAGACGTACGCCGTTGTGTTCAGCCTCTTTGGAAAGTACGCCTCGAGCATTCTGACTCGTCTGCTGCCGAAAGTGAACTCGCAGCTTGTTTCTATGCAATCAGCTCATCAGACATATCATCTGGCGCTTCGCCCATCTCATTCTCCTTCTGCCCTAAGAAAACATCACGCTGCATGGAAAGCAATGGAGAAAAGTCTGGAGAAAAAAATGGGGAAAAAAGTGTTTGAATCCTCATTGAAAATGCGCCTTTTTTTAAAAAGAAACAAGAATAAATCTGCCAACGCTAACTGTTGTTCTAGTCAGTCGAGCAGCACAACGTC